>NC_084983.1:17034425-17193583 GCF_963691925.1 Scomber scombrus
TAAACCCCAGCTTATCAACTGTGTCACAAGCCAAGCCTGTATAAGCTTGGTTATTTATCTATTTATTATTTATTTCAGGACTTGCAATCTTGTATCAAAGGCAAACAAACATAACCTGGTGTAAGGAGCACAACCTGGGAGCGATAAGCAATGGAAACACGCTTCGGTATCAGATACAGTACAGGGTGCTAATAATGTTCATGTGCACTGTATACATTTGGGATTCATTCAAACTCTTTCCACAGCTCCTAAGAGCAAATCTATAGTAAGCAATAGTTAAATAGACTGCGATTGGAAAGGTTGTAGAAAGTGTAGAAATAAGACCTTAATATAGTTTAGATGATCTAAGCCGACTGCTGCTGTGCTCTGTGTTTTCGTTTCTTTGCCATTAGTATGCGGGTGAGTATTCAGTTGCTCTGCAGTGATTATCAGCTTGGTGAGATGCAGGGCCACCCCAGGGTCAAACAAAGAAAGAGGATGGGGGCAGTGGTTTAGCCCTTTTGGCCTCATTAGTTAATTAAGGTACAGGTTGGCAATTTTTACTCACTGGCTTTTGTGTAAGCATGCAGGGAGAATACATGAACGATATAAGACTCAGGCTAAAACCAAAATAAAAGTTGGATAGGAGAGGGGAGGGTCAAGTTAATTTTACATAGAAACTTTAATTTGAGTTTTAAATTCCAAACTGAAACTCCACCCTTTTCTTACACAAACTGAGTCCTTCAGTAGTTCTAGTTTTTGGACAAAAAATAGTCATAATAGTCTAAAAAAGTTAATGTTGGTCCCGTTTAATGCTACGACTGTCCATAGAACAGCAGCTCCAGTGATATTTTAGATTAGATTTTGAAAATTAGTTTTGAACTAGATTGAAGCATTATATGTCCAAATAAGGCAAAAGAAATTAGGTGAGTAAGTACACTATATTTTGCTGAAATACTTGAAATATGGTCAATCTGGCACTTGATTTGCTCCAAATGGGCTGGAGTTGATCTGAATAACAGAGAAAGGTTCGGAGGTTAGATGTAACTTTAAGCTATATCTCCAATTTGTGTTAGGCTTCTTAGTTATTCTATAAACCTACATTTTTGATTGCATATATGCTGACATGTTTTTAGGACTAGATGTTCAATGTGTTGTACTTGGACTTTTGTTTTTCATTTTTACAGCTGGAGTCCAACTTTGATTTGAATGATTTAAATTGCCAGTGGACAAAACGTATAAAAAAATGTACACTGCTATTATCCTTAAGCACTTGTCCTCTTTTTTTTTTGTTCCTTTTAGTCTTTATGTTTTCAAGGACCTGTTTAATAAATGAAAGCATCATGTGTTTCTAACATCAATAGCATTTTACTATCTCTAATAGTTTTATGGTGCTTTAGCTCTCATTTGGTGACTTTTATCTTCAGAGACTGCTGTTTCAAAAACCATAATCTCATGGTCGATGTTGTTGATGCAAGCACTTTTAAGAATCCCATTTCACTTTCTTTCTTTCTTCCTTTCTTTCTTCTTTTTTTTGTAAAGGATTCTGCCCAGCTATTAAGAGTCAAAACCTTGCTTTAACTTGGGTCAAATGCATTAGTATACAACCTGTCTAAAGCATCTTGAAAGCCATTAGCAGTAGCTGGTGCAGAGAAGTAAGTGCTGAAAGTGGAAGGGACAAAAAGGCACTCTGCCTCATGCTTTACTTTTTTTTCCTTCTTTTTTTTGGAAATAGGATTATCAATGTTGTTTTTTTTTAAAAGACATAGGCTAGCGAGTTGCCAGCTGTCACCACAGCAGAGTTTGTTTTTTATCCGTGGCAAAGCTGAACCCTTAAATTTATTTCAGCAAATGTTAGAGTCAGCACAGATCAGAATAGTCAGGCTGGTTCATAACCATGCAAACTAAACTCATGCATGCACAGATCTTTGGATATATTGTACATTGTTTTGGGTAGATCACAATGACAGAAATGAGCAATTGTATAAAATTAACAATGATGTGCAGTAAATCCATTATAAGGGAGCTTGCTGTGAAGACTTGAAGTGAAGTGAATGCTAATTTAATTATTGTTTTTGTTGAAAAAATGAATAAAAACATAATCATTTCTTCCCACCCACCGTCAAAAACATATTACATTTCATTTTTCCAAATTATGACCTGGCCTCAGTTGTATTGCTGCTAATTATAATGCACCTGGGGAATTGACCCTGTGACAGAGAGAACCTGCAGGAAGTTAATTGGCAGAAGATGAGACATATTCAGGTCAGACCCGGTTCAAATTACTCTGAAATACTTTTCATAATCTGCTTTAGCTGAAAAGTGCTTGAGTAGGGTTTGTGACAGACATGACAATAAGTGAAACCCTTGGAGAGCCAGTGTTTTATGACTGATAGTCCACCTGTCAGGCTGGTGTAAGCTAAAAACATTACAAAAAAAGTACAGTAATACTGTTTTGGCTCTTCTAGCTAGACAGCTGCATGATGTTAATGCAGTGTGATTTATGCATTATTGTCATGTTGATGCTCTGCTCTGATTGTTGTAATCCCCTTACTGTTACCTTGTATGGAAATGTGCTTGAATGTGCAATATGTGTACTTATTATATTTATGTGTACTTATTATATGTATGTATTTATTGAAGCAATAGGTAGCATTGTATTATTTATTGTTGGGCAAATGTGCAACTCTGTTATTTCTATCCATCTATCCATCTATCCATCTATCTAATGCCAGCAAGGAGTTTCCTCTTTAACCAACAACAAGCCAACATGTAAACTTTTTACATATAATATCTCCTACTGTATTGTATTGGACAGATAGTCATGCATTAGCTGAACACATCCTTCCTTCTCAGAGGATGAACCTTTAGCAGACAAGCCTTTCTATATGTAATGAATATTGTAGCCTCAAGGATGTGTGAGCAGAGCTTTTGATCTTTGACTTGTGTTTTAATATCTTTAGTCATTCCTCCCTTTACCCTGACTGGTTTTTACATGTAACCTACACATGGCCAGATTTCATTCTGTAGCTATTTTTTTTTCCCCCTAGTCTTCTTCTGCCCTTTTCAGCCTTTTAGCCCTTTTGTGTTGAATTCTCTCCAGGTTTAGTAATTAGGCGCTGTCAGAATGAGAAGGCTCAAATTAGTCAGAGTAAAGAGGGGCATGTCATTGTTTGGCCTCTGTTTAATATGCAAGTATTAATGATGACAGAAGAAGAGCAGCTCTTGGAAATGTACTGGGGAAGTTGCTTATTTGGACATAATGAGGTGAGAGAGCACAGTATTTGATCAATGGAGGAGTGCGAGTACGACGCTTTAGGAAGTCGCTCAAGTTTGTAAAGTTAGTGGAAAAAGCACTTTGCACAAATTGTTGATTTCTGCAGCACATATTTGTGTTCTTCGAGATTCACTCCTCTCCACTTGTAATGCGCTTGGATGACAACTGAAGTGGTGGCGGGATGGGGGAATGATGCCAACAACTGTAATCCTGACAAAGCTGTGGTGGTGAATGACTGAAAGATGTGAAGAGAAGGAGCTTAGGAGCTGACACGTCTATGTCAATTTGATTAAAGCCTGACACCCACACACAGTACATGGAAATGGCTGCTTAGCGCTTTGTGCAGTGTTTCAAAGCAGCAGGTTAATGATAAGTGGTGGAGACAGTTTGGAATATGCCCCTGAAAGGCTAATTTATCTGGATGAGAAACACAAATTGGAAACATAATGTTTAAAGTTATTTTACTGTTAGGAGGCTGGATATAACAGCTGTTATGTATATTCACTTTTCACCTGTAAATTCATTTCTCTTTAAAGTGTGAATAAACGTGCAGAATTCCCACCGGCAATATCCTACTACTGCTGATAATATACTGTTACTAGTAACAATGTTACTGCTGACACAAATGCAACTCCAGCCTAGGTGTGTTATGTATATGCATACAGACAGGTAATATATTATAAAACCTGAATATATGAATGGAAAAATATTCCACATTCATCTTCCATACAGGTGCACTGCCTGATATGATTATCCAGCTAACATCCTATCAGGCTCTGTGATACCTAGATGTCATGAGCATGAGGATGAACATTCATGAATCAGACTGTTAGCTACACAGTCACCAGATCTCAACCAAGCTGAACTCCTATGAGAGATTTTTGGAGCAATTTGTTAAAGCACGTTTTACCACTGTCAAAACATTAATAAGCATTATTCTAAGGAATATTATTCTTAATAATAATAATCTATTATAACACCTTTCATACTCTTACATACTGTTCATGCTCTACACCCTCACAGTATGTTCTGGGTCAACTTTGACCTGGTCCAAAAATCGCATCATAAAAAGTGTCTATTCCAAATTTTGAACCACAGATCTGTTTAGAAAGCATCAATAGCCGATCAGAGAGCAGAGAGAGTGTATTTTATAGATTTTTCACCACTCATTTTTTGAGAGAAAAACAGATCTAAATTTACAAGAACTTTATGGAACTGGGGGGGGGGGGGGGTTATTGGGATTTGGCCCACTTTAGTAAAAATCATCGAATTTCAGGGTAAAATGATGATATTTGGGGTGTTAATACAGATTAAATTCAAATTTGACCCGGACAATATGTAAGGGTTAAAAGCGCATTAAAGGAGCATACAACCAAAAAGATAGAGGAAAGAAAAAGACACATTCATGTAATATAAGATGGAAAAATAAAAATAACAATAATTTTAGAATAGTAAATAGTAAAAGTAGCTAAAAAATAGAATAAATACAATATAAAAAATCAGGTATAATACCATCTTTTGAAAGAAGTTCAGTAGTGCATCAGTGTGGAGATGACTGTCAGAAAAGCTAATAAAAGGCTGAAGTGAAGAGGTGAGTTTTGAGCTAGCTTGTTCCATAGTTTTGGGGCGTAATTGAGGCTGCAGCCTTGATTTTTCTTTCGGCTGTTGCTGTAAACATCCAATAAACCAGCAGCAGATAACCACAGTACTCTCGAAGCCAAATAGTTGACAAGGGAGTTAGCCACGTAGCTTGGTCCTAGCCCATTAAAAGCTTTGAATGTATGGAGGAGGACCTTAAAGTCAATTTTGAAAGTTACAGGAAGCCAGTGCAGAGCAGCCAAAACTGGAATAATGTGTTCTCTCCTCTTAGTTCTGGTTAATACTGTAGCTGAGCTGCAGAGTTTTGAATGAACTTAAATCTCTCAGCAGGTTTTTTTCGGGAGGCGGGTAAAACTTGAATTACAGTAATCGAGTCGGCTTGAGATAAAGACATGAATCTTTTTTTTTTTATGAATGTTCTTACTTTAGCTCTGATGGAAATTTTGTGAGATTGGAGAACTTAATGGAGAATATAAGAACTACCTCAGGAGTTCAATGTGCCACTGAACTGTACATATGAAACTGCTGTTGTATTTAAAAACAAAACCCTATAAAAAAAGGGAACAGCTAATAACAAACCACGACCAGTGCAGAAACCAACTTTTTGAGGGTAACACAATGCTAGAAGCAGTGTGAGTTATTTCTGTCAATTGACTGGCATGTAGAAGAGAAAGTGAGGTTTTAAGAGAGAAGATTCAGAGTGTATGGGGAGCAGGACCGGGAGGGCATGATGGGAGTGATGTGTTTATACAGCACTGTAAAGGCTGTGCTGGATGTTTTCGGAAATGCCTGCCAGAAATCCTATTGAAGTTCGTGGAGGAGCTTCTTCAAGTTTGCAAGGGGTTAGAGAGGGGTGGGGAACCATTGTTAGTGCGGGTCTGTGAAGTCCATTGAGACATACAGAGTGTGATATCTGGCAATGCAAGTTAGACTCGACTTGACTTAATTGACGTAGCTTTGAGCTGGTAGGAGGAGGTTTTGCAGAGGAGCTTGATGTGTTGAGTCGAGGTCAGTATAGTGATTGGTGATTGACACATTATTTTTTTCAGTTTTTCTATTTTTATTTTTATTCCTTTTCAGCCCTGGATTCAAACCTGCCAATATGCATAGTGTCAATCAAAGTGATGTATTTTAAGTTTTTTTTATGTTATTTTCAATGAGATGATGCAGTATATCTTTAGGGCAACAGAACCATAGAGGTTAGAGGTTTGGAGTAGAAAGTTGCTAGTTTAAAATCTCTAATCTCACTTTGAAAATGTGCAGCGGTGGGATATGAACTTCCCCAACAAAACTTGTCTCCGCAAGTGTTCCTTGTTGTGTTTGTCACATCTGTGAGCTCTTATTGGTGTCAGCTTCAGTCAGTGTTTGCGCTGACTCTTAAGCAGAGAGGACAGTTTCTACCTCCATCCAGCACAAAACTACAAAGCGATCACAAATTTCCCAAGAGACATAGTATATGAGAGACTTTAACCCATTTAAGTGTTGTGGGTTTTTTTTGCCCTAAGGCTTTTGAGAGGAGGGTAATGTAAATTGAAGACTACAGTTACAACTAAAGACCTCAGACCCAAAGATTACAACAAATTACATCCGAAAAAAATCATGATTTGTATCACATATCACACATAGATGTTTTGTTTTACTTTACTGAGAATGAGAAGTCAGACTTAATTCAGTCAGACCCACCATCACTCCGAGCTGTGCTTCCATGCACCCCTCATTACAGGGCATGAAATGCGAATACTTTCATTAGCAAATCCCACGAGGAATTCAAGAATAGATCTTAACACAGCTTACATCACCTGGCCTCAGAAATGGGTTTTCTCTTAGTGCTAAAATTCATTAACAACATCCTGCTAAACCCTTCTCAGTTCACAACTAGAGCTCTCTAAACAATCCTAAATAGTGTCATTTAGCCATGCAAAACATGCCTGTCCATGCACACGAAATTGTGAGCTTATACATCTTAAAGGCATCCAAACATGGTTGTATTTGTGCTGCATTTACAAACATTTATTGGTTTGTAAATGCAGCAAAGGTGTCAAACATAATGTCCTCCTAGAATGTCAAGAAGAATGTGCTCCAAAACATCTGGATTCCACATATTATTCATACAAATCAGAATAGCTTCAATTTAAGATCAAATGGTGTCATAATATGACAAAAATTTATTCCGCCTTTACCCTCTTCTTAGGCTACTGATTGAGGGGAAGTAAGGAGGAGCCTGACTTCTTAGGTTTCAATTGGTTTCCCATTTGACGGCACTGAGAGGATAACACTAAGTGGCCGGTGCTTGCCTGGATCTTGCTCAGGTTTACGTCCGCTACTATCCTGATCTTTTGTTTTTTCAGGCAGCTGGGATTTAAAAGCAGCAGCACTCAACAATCAAATTTACAAACACAATGACAAAAGTGAAGCTCTGATACGAAATGGTGCAGCTGCATCTCATTTTTCTGCAGGGGCGATGTTGTATCAGGGTGTGACATGCATATAGTGCCTTGAAAAAGTGTTCAACCCCCAGCCAAATAACTCATTTCACTGTATAATAATTAATGCATTTATATTTTCATGATATTTTAATTTCAATAATACATTTAATGAGTTTAGTTGATAATCTCTGTTTCCTATTCACACCATTGAAATATAACCAGAGACTTTCGAAGTCTTATATCAACTTTGCTCTTAGACTCACACAAACAACATTAACATGAACTAACTTTCAAATTACCCACAAAAATGACATTCATGCACTGCCATGTTTACAATCTGAAACTAGCAAATTTGCAAGCAAGCTAGCTCAAATGTGATCTTACTTTAGCCATTAGCTAGCTAGCTTGTGAGCTCGCTATTAAAGTTAACATCAGAAACTACTGGCAGTTAACATTTGCTCTTAAACATCAGTGTGATAACTACTTCACCTCTAGGCTCATATTACCCTACTTCAATACAATACATTAAACCAACTATTTATTTTGTTATTTATTTGTGTTTCAACTCATGTTTTTCTAAATTTGAATTAATCCTAATTTCAATACATAGCTACATCTCATTTTGACACTCGGGTTGGGTATGAAGTGAAGAATGGTGTTGCTTTTATGTTTATAAACATTTAAACCCTCAAATAAGTTCACAAATGATTTAAGTAAATAATAATAATTAATAATAGCAATGATAATTATTGATTTATTGGTGCTGAGATGACATTTAGGTGCGCTTGAGTACCTTTAAAAAGACTAAAATGGCCAGTGTGTTGAGAACATCCACAGACAGTTGTTTTAATACTCATGTGATGGTGATGTATGCATCTCAGTGTGGCCCTACACGCTGCTGTCTGCCCCTGCATAGTGTGTGCTTGCACTGACATGACTTGCATGTTAAGCACCAACAGCTGACTGTTGTAGCCTCTTTGTAATGGAGCCTGTCACCACTGGCTGCCAGGCTCCAATTAGGCATGCAAACCTCCTGATCCAAGACGGGAAAGAAGCTGCCTCAAACTTAAGGTTTTCACCGGCAGACAGAATCGGATACTTCTCGTTCGTTCTCTTCACAAACTCAAGTATCCTAAAACAAAGTAATGATGTCTATGTGACCTGTGTACATATTAATGTGTTTACGTAATTTTTTATTTTTTTAATTAAAGAAGTCTTTGGTTAAGATGCTAAAAGCCTATTTACAGTAGACGGCTCTGAAGTCCATAATCCTCTCGCCAGAGAATGGTCAGCACTCACATCTTCTCTCAGTGGTTTTTGGTTATTGTTAGTAAAATCTCACGGGCATATTTGCTTGGAAGCATGGAAGGATAATCAGTAAATTAATACACCATTGCTAATATTGCTTCTGAGCTTATACCATGAGTAGCTTTGAATATGCTCTTCCATCTAAGTTCTTTTAAAACTTTGTCGAATTAATAACTTGGAGAGTCAATCTGCTTGGCAAGCTATTAACTAGGTAAACACAGGGTATATGTGTGTGAGTGTGTGTTTGTGTATCTATGGATGGATGGATGGGTGGGAAACGGGGAGTTAATTAATGCTTTCAGTTTCCTGGAGCTATTATAAAAGACCCTACTTGTCTTTGTTTATTAAAGGATAATACCAGGGTAATGCAATTTTGATCCCATCGCCTTAAATGCTCATGAAAAGTACTTTTAGACATTCAATGAGCATAACGGTGAGAAAGGGAAAAAATAAAACATTTTGTTATCACTCAAAATAATTAATACCTTCATGGTGATTTTATCATTATAAGGTGTTATTGTGTTGAGTTTTTAAGAAGCAGCCTCCTTCGGAATATTGCTTTTTGGGGGTTTTTTTTGGATCAGTTTGAAATAAACGTAATTGCTCCTCAGTACATTTATAAAAAAATTAAATAAATAAAATGGTGCAGCATGTTTTCTTCGGAAATGAATTTACTGTTGCAAACTATTTATATGTGTACTTTTTTTAAGAAACAGGCTGTGTAAGAAGATATGCGTGAGCACACTACTTTTGAGTAGCAACTGCTGGTAAATACTGTAGGATACCATCCTCCATGAGGATGCATGCAGTGTGAAATAACTGTCTGTGTCTTGGGTTGCTGTTGCCTCTAATTGCCTCTGCGGACGTTTTCAGGGAACAATCTGTCAGTTTTTTTCCCCCAAAAAAAAGGACAAGGTGCACCAAGGTTTGATGGTGGAAACTGTCATTTCTGATTATATAGCTGCAGTGCTCTCAAAAGCTAGAAATACAAGGGACATGGCACTGAAGGTCTACATGATCAGAGAGGTAGATTGGAGTTTTATTCAGACGGACAGAGGTTTATGTAGGAGGAATGAACCAGATAACCCCAATCTTCCTGGGATTTCTACAGTTTGGCTACAGCATGTTGACCTACTGTATCCAAGTTAGCTAGTTAACCGAGCTGATCGCCCAAGTTCAAACCATTGTTGCCCTCGTTCAGGATGATTTTGTGTCAATAACACACTCTCATGAACTGTGTAAATTCAAGTTTATTGATGTCTATACTTCAGTGAACGGCCTTTGTAGTTTAGTACACAGCCAACTCTTACCCACTACTCAAATTATTGGTAGTCTTTACCCGTTTGTGCCTGATCTTTTTTTCTTTCTTATTTTCTCTCTCTCTTTCACTCACTTACTTCATTCATATTAGATTAAAAGAAAATAGGGTAAAAACTGGGGCTCAAAAAATGCAATAGACTGAAGTCACAAAGCGGGCATTGCTGCAAGTCACTGAAGTATAATAGATGGAGAGACAGATTCTCTCAGGGCCATTTACTCTGTCTTGACAGGGCCTTTGCCACAAATAATACCCTGGCCCACGGCTAAAACTAACCACACTTGTATTATTTCCAAGCCACAAACCACATTACTGTAAGAGTGAGGGGTATTGTATCATGTTTTGCATAGATCAGTGCTGCCAAATGCGATATAAATGAAAGCATCTAGCCATATCACAACAAAGGATAAAATTCCCAAAAAATATCCAATAGGCTTTTGCTGAGAACGAAGTTTTTCTCTGAAGTCTAGATTTACAGCGATCTACGTGTTTTTTTGTTTTTTTTCCTTCCTTTATGGGGAATGATAGCATGAGCGTTGTTAGTCGAAGAGCAGAGTGCTGTGACTGTAGGTGTCTAAGTGGTGGAATGATGAGTAAAGGAAGACTCGAGAGTAGACAGAGAGGTTTATGAGTCTTTAAAGAGGGTTGAAAGTGAGGGACAGGCTTAGTGGATAGATATTAGATTGGTGTCATGAGTAAGCACGTCAGGGCAAAGATAGGTTCATCCTTTATCTAAGCTCTCTCCTCACTATGCCAAATACTCCTTTTCTATCTTCTCTGTTAATCTGCACTTCCGCTCCCCAAACCTCCTCTGCCTCTGGGTTTCTAAGTTTACCTTTTCATTCACGTAATCTAGGTCAGGTCTCTCTTAATTTCAGCGCTTTGATGAAAACTTTAAAGGGATACTCATACTTGTGTTTTTGCATGTTTTAGCATATTTACAACAAATTGTATATCATTTCCATTACTAATCATCATCAGTACAAGTCTATCAAATTTTAACAAGCCACACAACTTTTAATATTACAATAGAAACAGACCATGCAAGACAATATTACAACCATTATTTATAAAAAAGCAAACTTCACACAATAATAGATCAATAAACACTTGCATAACAAGAACAAGGACCAGCTATTAGTACAATAACGTGTCAATGAAGTAATTGAGTAAATGAGTAATCCTCTTGAAATGAATTTCATGATATTCTGGTGATCCATACAACAATGGCTTCATATCCAGGTCCATATATATATGTATATACATATATATATATATATATATATATATATATAAAGGAACGAGACTGAATTCTTAATTTCCATGAAAAATGTAATGTTACTGGATAAATCGAATGTATGTATATGTATATATATATGTATATATATGTATATATATATATATATATATATATATATATATATATATATATATATATATATATATATATATATATATATATATATATATACATATATATATATACATATATATATATATATACATGTATATATATATGTATATATGTATATATATATATATATATATATGTATATATATATGTATATATATATATATATATATATATATATGTATATATGTATATATATATATGTATATATGTATATATATATATAAAGGAACGAGACTGAATTCTTAATTTCCATGAAAAATGTAATGTTACTGGATAAATCGAAACAAGTTGGTTGTGTTGTACTGAGTGCAGACTTTACATTTATAATTCCCACCTAGCATTGGGGTAATGCAGTTTTAAGATGGTTGTGATTTCGATGAGACTTCTCAAGTAAATTGGTCTCATATTTTATCTCTTGAAAATTACTCTTGTATTTTTGGTCTCTATGCAGTTTATCAGGTTGTCTTTGTGCAAAGAAAGTGTTGAATCCATTCAATAAACACAATTGGTCAAAAGCCATTTTCCAAAGCATAGAGATTGTATTCTTTTTCTTATTCTTATTCTTAGTATTATAACTTAATAATTGTTTATAACACAAAACACCTTTATTCGTGAAGTTTTTAAGGAGCTGTGCTAAACTATCCAACTATGAATTTCACCATCATAACATCCTTACCTGAAGAGAAAGTATACATAATGAGAGTATAATTTTAACCTGTACATGCTGAAATCGAAACATGATAAATATGATAGATGGTTTTTGCTCCATTTAGCCTGAGCAAAGAGGTAACCCATCCAGAAAAGCCTCATCTGAACAGTGAAAGTCCTTTTTTCAGATGAAGAACAAGTAGTAGTAGCAGTAGTAGTTTATCAGGACAGTGTGAAACATAAATGTTACAATCTGATGTACTGTACCAGCGTTAGCTCACATCGGCGGTCGCTTCAGTAAGTCATTATTAAAACATATAACAGCACAAAGTGTACAAATACAAAGCTACACAGAAAAGCACATCACAAAAGATGAGATAATCCTTTATTAGCCTCACAATGGGGAAATTTACAGCATTGCAGCACCAAAGTGGGTTGTAAAAAAACAAGAGCATCAATAAAAAGATAAAAAAAAACCAATAAATAATAAGTAAGTAAAACAATAGGAAATAAAAAATAGAGACAGTAACAGTACATTGAGAGCAATATTGGTGGAAAATAATACTTGAGTGTGACATGCACACACAATTTTGAATCAGTAGTTAGAGAGCTGAGAAAGAGAAAGTGTCATTTCAGATGTGTCGGTAATTAAACCTGACAATTTTCTCTCGTTTTTACACCTTTGTGCTATTACTCACAATAAGGCTCTCAGCAGAAACTGAGTCACACTTGCCTGGCACGTGAGACTCAACAGTCACTTCATCCTGGAGACACAAGTGGCCATTTAGAAACAGACTGAGAAAATGATTCTGGGAATAGCTATCTTTCCCACACCACCTGAGCTCCCCTTTTTTGTTGTCTTTAGCGTTGCAGATACGATCGCTCAATTTTTTTTTTTGTCCAGTTGTCTTAGTCTTAGAAGTCAAGGCTCAGGGTTTGCAGTACGGTATCTGAGTATGAGTACGAGGTGAGGGGAAGGAAATGGATATGTTGTTTTCATTGTATCCACCTCCAGCCTGTAACAGCAAACATACTGTGGGTATAGTGGGTTTCCATGCAACTGGAGTATTCGTGTTAGCCTGCTGGAGTCAAGCCAGGTCATTCATGTGGCAGAGGCATGTGTTTAACTGCAAATCAATGTTTGTATGACTTCTTCACTAGCTGAGCTGGAAGGGGGGTGGGAGGGTATTACTGTTGTCTTGAATAGTTCACTGAAATCAATATTTAAAACTGCCCTTGGCCTGCAACATTTGTGCCTGTTCAGATGAATAACTTACTGTATGTTTATCTGACAAGCTACCTGTCATAATAATAAGTATCAAAAACCTTAAAGGCAAAGTAGATAAACAGGACAATGCTGGATGGTTGGATGTAAAAAAAAAAAGCTTGTAACTTTCCACTAGAGACTACACGTTTACGAACCCTGTCCTTCCAACAGTTAACATTGGCTTCTTTAAAGTACAAAAATGATCTTTTAGCAATTTTAACAAATGAGTTTTAGCTTCCTCAACATAACCATATCTTAACTAAGGACTTTTGAAGCCAATGTCAAACAAATATGAGGATTTGTTATGTGGTTCTTATGGTGCATCTTGTTATAGTATGTTACATTTGGCCCCATATACACCTGCATTTGGATCTCAGTGCATTAAGATGCCTTCACCAGATAATGGTCTAGATACAGATTGCATGTTGATGCCAGGTCTAAATGGAGTAATAATATATGAAAATAACAAATAATGTACCCTGGAATTATAGATGATAGAATGATAGATTGATAGTTGTCTTTTGCTGAATATAACAGGTCCAAAACATTGAGCATTACAGTACAGAAGCATATTATGTACATTTATTTTGCAGTTCTTACGCAGCTCAGATTCACAGCATAGTGATGATTGCTTTCTATGTAAAGGAGTGTGTAGGGGAAAAAAAGAAAGACTAAATAAATAATAAAAGCCACTGCTGTGAGGTTGTCCTCTTCATCAAGGATGTGTTTTCTGTGAGGTTTTTGTATGATGAAACACTACCATCTCATTGTCCTGTGATGATAGGATGGTTGACTACCTGACTTTGAATGCAGAGTCCTTGCAAACCATTCCCATGAATCGCCTGGTGAGACCTGAGCTCAGACTGAACCACTCATTTGTGTAAAGTGGCGACATGCTGAAGGCTCAGCAGGATTTCTCTGTCAAGCTCCGGATCACAATTCAGTGGTGTTTTTGCTTCGCAGTCTGTGCTCCACTACCATGCCACACATCACTGACGATTGAAGTCTTAAATTAAACCGCGTCACATTTAAAAAGCATCACATCCTCTGCCGTTCGGATGCACACGTACACAAGTTATGATTTCCTGATTAAGCCTTTTGAAAGTGATTACACATTTTAACACTTTTCATTAAACATGCAAGAGTTTGAATTTGAATTTCTTCACCGCCCTGGAAGAAACAAACACCAGGTGTTTCTCTGCACACTCATTTCTCGCCTGTGCCACTGTAGCTTTAGTTGATGCTGAAAGAGGAAATGCATTAGAGTCTTAGGAAAAAAGGATATTCTTCTATTTACAGCATTATGACTTCAAAATCACCTGCTGAGAGAAAAAGCATTGGGGAAAACAAGGTAGAAAACGCCCTGGAATGACTCGGGTTTCTTTTATAAGTGAAAAATAGAGCTGTAGATAGTATTCCTGAATATACTCAAGACTGCCAGCTGCTGAGGACTGAAGATCAACTTACCCCAAACCAGTTAATTCGCTACACTGTTGCTTCCCCTCTGCATTGTGTCTTTTCCTTTTTCCAGTCAATTTAATGCTGTCATGATGTTCCTACTGCATACTACTTAGTCAGGTGTCAGACAGTTGGTTTTCACAGGGTCGCAGGCATACATCCATGCTTCATTAACAGCTCACACCTTGGAAGTGTTGATGTTGTTGCTCCATTATATATGAGAATATTGAAAGTAAACCAGAAGACTTTCACTTTAAGTAAAGACGTGAAAGAAAACCTCAAAGATTAACAGAGCACAAAACAGTCACCATATTCTTCCGATGGGAAAACCTGCCTGGAAATATCAAAAATGTAGAAAAAATAAAATAAAAATAATTATACTAATCACACATCTAAGAAGGACTGCTTTGAACAATACATAGATTCATCTGCATAGAGATGCTGTACTCTAGTAAGCATAAAATGTTCATCCTGGGTTGTATTCATAGAGCATATGCCTGAAAAATGGTTGTTCTTTTGAGCAGGCAAAGCAATTTTATTTTGAGCCTTGCCCTATTGTGCTTTGCCCCCTGTGTCACCGTTCTCCTCTCACTGGAACCACAGACTAATGTATATTTTGTTCTATCTCTTCTTTTCTCTTCCCAGCTGCCATCCAGGTGCAAATCACTCCAACGCAAGGGGAGATCAGCGTCGGAGAGTCCAAATTTTTCCTCTGCGAAGGTAAGAGTGATCTTAAACACAGCTAGATACAAAATGTAACCGTGTGTAACAATATTGACAGCGGTGTCCTTGTGTCAGTTGAGATAAAACATTTTTTATAAAATTGGTGCAAGTCAGTTTGAATAAGGTGACTGGTACACAGCCTTGAAGGAGTTCCAGGCAAAAAAAAAAAAAAAAGACCAGACAGGGCAGAAAATGACACGGACAAATTGATTGAGCAGTTAATTCTGAGGAGGAAGAGGGAAGCTGGATCACAGTCAGGTAAGGCAGAGGAATTAGGAGAGGTGGGGGAGAGGTGCAGTCTGCAGAGATAATGAGAGAGAGGTCTTAGATTTCTCAGCGTTGAGTATACTTGTAGAACTTGTCAGTTTTTCTTAGATACAGGCTGGTATTTGTATTCAGCTGCTTGACACATTACAGAAGATTGTGTACATGAATAACATTATACCAGTCAGGAATCATAATTACTCAGAAACTCTGACTGGAGAGCCTATAAATGAAAAGTGTTGTTGGTAACCAGCCATGCGGAAAGATTTGGTTTTATTTAGAGAGGTTTTGTAGTGTGTCTTTGTGCCTCCAACCCAATACAACAGAAGTGAATGGAAGGTTTCTTTTGAAATGTGCCTCCATGTATGTGTCCCATAGACTGTATATAAGAAATGGACGTAACATCTGTGACGTCACCCATTGGTTTGTGGACTGCTGCTCGGAGGCCAATAGTATCGGATCTGAGCAGCGCCATCTTGAAAATTTCAGGTGCATGCCAGGAAAAATAAAAACACAGATTCTACTTATATGGGCATCAGGAGGAGCAAGACGTGCCCTCCTGAACCTGTGAACCAATCAACCTGTCAGTCATGACGTAGCCACACCCTAATGCATACCCTGCTTTATCGTCAAATATAAAATCAGGGAAGCCAAAATTTCACAAATGAACATCATACTGCATTGAAGAAGGCTTTAAACTAGCGATCGAGACCATAAACACATTTTGAAAACGTTTACTGAGGTTAGAAATCAAGTGAGAAGTTGGTGAATTCTGCATTGACTTGTATGGAGATGGAAGTCCTTTTGACATCAAAATGGTCGCCCCCTGGTGGCTTTTTGATAGAATGCAGTTTTAAGTTACTTCCGCTTTTTAAGTCCCCACTTTTTTCAAATATATATGAAATATGTTCACACTGAGGATTGTCCATAGTTTTGCCACAATAGTCTCTACCTGTTGCTCATTTGAGGGGAATCTGGACAAAATCTGTGCTCACTGTGATGTGTTGTCTATTATGAGCAGCTCCAGGATGCAGCTTGACCTTGCCGTTAGCTCCCCACTATGATAGTTCAAACATGTTTGATTTTATTATAGCACAAAAAAAAAGAAAGATATACCTGTTGGAGCACCAGGAGATGAGTCATGGAGAGCACAAACAAGAGCTGGGGAAGGTAGCCTGCATCAGACACACCTATAAACATTCACACACAAACACCTCCTTCCTGTGTGTCTTTTTGAATAATTTAATTTATTGCAAGCAACAGATCTCTCAAACTGGAACAATCGTGTAATTGCCTCTATTGAGATCAGTTGTGTAGTTTTTGCATCCTTATGTCAACACAAGACTTGTATTGTGAGCAATATAACAATATTCTAAATATCTGCTTCTCTGCAGTAGCTTTAATGGGGTCTCTGCTTTTAAAAGACAACTTTTTAGCACCACAAGCAATATTCATTTCACTTGTATTGCATTGGGGTGCAGGCAAGGATGGTTATCTGGAAACCTGGGAAGATATCTGCATGGCTCTATACGACCAGAAGATGCATTGGTCCCTAATTAGGGTGAACCAACCCTTTAAATTGGTCATTACACTGCAGTAGTAACAGTAACCAGTGACCTCCTACTAATGACCTGGTGTTGCACTGCAGAAAACTTTTTGAGAGAATGAAGCTTTGAAAGCAAAAAGCTCAATATTTTGTGGAATCTGAAGCTTTAACGTTGTTTTTTTATTTTCCTTCCTTTCCTGTTTTTTTTTTTGCTCTATGAGGAAACTTGGCTTAAGCTTTAAGTCATTCTCCAGTTGAAAAGGATGTCAAAACCCATGTAGGGCCCTTTGTGTTTCTTAAGAGATGTGACAGCATTAATACATTTCAGGGAAACAAAAAATGTCTCAGCTTGAACTCGTCTTTATACAAAATTAATGATGTGGAAAAGTTGTTTGATTTTTCTTTTTAGAGAAAGTCGCCTCCCACTGAATAATCATATGTCCTACTGAGCAAACAGGAATTATTTATACCACTCTTTTCATGTTTTAGTTTGAAAATTAAGTCTAATCTTAAAAGGACATTGACTGTATAGGGAGATGGGTTTTTGATAACAATAATGTCTCCAGGCCATCTTGACACCCAGAATTCTTGATTTATGCTATGTCGTTATCAGCTTTTAAGACACAGAATATCATGAGAGTGCTCAGTCTTCTCTAAACTTGTTGAAGTAGTTGCGTAATAAAACATTTAACAGACATAAGAAGATAATTTGCACTGAACAGATGTGAACAGCATCCAAATTGTTGCAATAATTAAGAAAACCCATGTTGGACACATATTGTTCTACACTGTAAAAAACAACAACTTGTAGGATTTACTTAATGAAATTCTCATAACAATTTGCACTAACATAACACAGCAGGTGGTTAGACAGGCAGAGTCCGCAGAATCTGCACAAAAACAATAAAATATCCAAAAAATATCCAAAAAGACTGGTGTCAAGCGATGACAATAGTATTGTTGACGCTTTAAACTTTCTGATATACGTCTTGCTTCATTTTCTGTTTCTTTTTTTTAGTGGTGGGCGATGCAAAGGACATAGACTGGTTCGCCCCCAGCGGTGAGAAGATCCTCCCCAACAGCCCAGACATTTTTGTGAGCCGCAACGATGAAACCATGTCAACCCTCACCATATACCACGCCAATGTGGACAGCGCTGGCATCTACAAGTGCGTGGCAAAGAACGGCGACAAGGAGGCCCAGGCTACAGTCCAAGTCAAGATCTTTCGTAAGTCTCACTTCTTCATGCCTGTTCGGCTTTAAATGATATGGCTGAAAACTTTCTATAGTTTTTTATTGTAAGCAAATCTCATATATGGAGGGAAACCACCAATGTATGTATAAGTATAGAATTACAGTAGTATAGAATATGACAAATTACTTATCGCATATCATGTAATTACATAGGAATATACTGTACATACCTGGCAATTAAGCTGAAAATAAGTTCATAATTACATCTGCTGGGCCAAAAACAGAGTCTGTAACAGTAGGCAGCAACAGGCCCTCACCATCTCCTGATTCACCCTCTCTATCGGGGCTGCGGCTAATGTTACCAAATTATTGACCTCAGACTCTGCAGGCCACCAATTCATACGCATTTTCTACAAGTAGCTCAGGTAGCAAAGAATAAGAGTAACCATGCTTTGCTCTAAACTCTTTTAGTATTTAGGATTTTGCTTATCTCTCACTCGAGGAGATGCTTCTGCAAAAGGAGGTTTAGGGGTTTTGTACTTCATCTTCACAGGGTCAACTAAGATCTTTAGTTTACATTGCACCTCGTCCTCAGGCTGGTGTAGCACATCCAGTAGGATGTAATTTTCTTACATGAAATTGCAGTGGCATCAATAACCCAGTTAAACACAGTGAGACTCTCCATCACCAACTATATCATTCAAAGGCTCACATCATCTTTTTCCAAGAAACTCATCTCAAAATGTCACAACAGTCAAGATTTTTAGGTGCAGATGGGTGTTTCACTCGTCAATTCAGAGTGAGATCCCAATGGTTGATACCTAATTCCCCCACCATGGTTGATAGTGTTTTATCCACATGGTCTGGTCTTATTCTAGTCTTGGTTTATATTATATTTGAGCAATTATCAGTCGAATTTGGTCTCCCCAGACATCAAATTTTAGATTCTTATAGATCTAGAGTTACGTCCACAGCATAGATCTTCGATTCCTCACCCTTTCCCAGTAAAACACAGTCTGACACTTTTCTTACCAGACTTCCAACACTGAAAGGTACCTTGACAATAATCTATAGTCAAATTTACTCTCTACAAACCACCTCATTAAGCAACATTAAAACCTCCATTAATCCTCCTCCATTAAATGGGAGGAGAAATTGGACGAGGGAATATTTGAGAGATTACGGGAAGGGGCACTCAAAAGGGTACACACCTCCTCTATTTGCACTCGGCACTGTGTCTTTTAATGCAAACTCATTCATTGGGCTCATTGGACCAAAGCATGAATATCCAACATGTACAAGGATGTAACCCTAATTGTGTAAGATATAACCATTCCTTTACAGACATGTTTTGGTGTTGCCCATCTCTCTCTAACACATTCTCAGAAATAAGCAGCAGACAGATTGAACCTCTCTTTTATTGCGTTAGTCTTGATTTCCTCACCAACACTAACTGACCAAAATGAATAAGGATGTAATTACCTTTGTCACTTTGTTAGTGAGACGATCAATTTTGCTTAGATGGAAATCCTCTGCGACCCCCCCCCCCCCCCCCCCCCTCTCCTTCTCATGCTCTTTGGATTTAAGCTGTTTTAAATTGCATAAAGTTGGAGAAAATTAAACACACACTTAAAGGATCTATAAACAAATTCAATGTCTTTTTTTTCCAGAGTGATACATATTTATACCTATATATATTTTTTATTTCTAACCTCGTTAAATAGAGGTGAGAACATGATACATTTCAGTGGTGTAAGAGGACCGGTACAGTATTCTGTCTCCTAAAAATAATGTTTGATCTGAAGTGTAATTTTAATAAAAAAAACATTTTTGACCATTTTTCAATAGTGCAGATGATGAGTTACTTGCTGCAATCCAACCCTGTCTCCTAGATATTCTGTTTATATCATGCAAAATGGTTTTAGCCAGATATGCTCAAATGGAAACATAATTGCTGGCTGGATTATGTTCAATGGCAACATTTTTCAGTGGACATACTCCAGACATTTATGCCTCCATTCAAACACATTTGGCAAAAGCATTTAGAAGAATGGAAGCATAGAAGATGGTTGGATGGCAAAAAAAGGCAAAATATATGCTTAAAAGGCTAAACAATGTAAGCCTACTTCTTTTGTGAAATTTCCAAACTATTCATTAATATTTACTCAAGAATTCCCACATATTTTTTGAGGAGCTTGATAAGGCTCATATGTATTTAAGGGGTATGTAACCTTAACATAATTTGGCCCCAAACTCTTGAGTGGTTGTTTAGACATAACACAGCTATACCTTACAAAAATGCAACGGGCTGCATTGTTCAGGTTGTGCTGGTTCAGGCGGGTCAGTGAAATACAATCCAGGAGGCTGTGTTTGAGTAATAGATGAATGAGTTTGCACAGCAGTTTGTAATTATATGAGGAAGGACTTTACAGCCCTGGAAAGTTCTCACGTGTGGTATCATTTTATGTTTTGCTGTGTTGATCGTGATGTTACAGTAGAAATACAGTGTGAGCTAGGAAGTGTCAAATTGACTAGTGCAGTGTCACATTGTGCTGCAGTAGAAAGTGAGTCAGGTACCACTTTTGTAGCAGCATGACCCTGTGTTTTCCCCTCTGCATGGGCAACCCTGTCGCATCAACTGTGTGGTACTGTACCATCCAAATGAAGAGGAGTAGAGAGAGAGAGAGTAGTAGACTAGTAGAGAGTTTTTTCACACTGCACTGTTGACTGTATGAACATGGACTTAAAGACTTTACCAGAACTACCTTCCTACAACATCTGTGATTACATAATATTTAAAGCAATGCAACTCATTCTAAAATTATTATTAGAAAAGCTGAAGTTCACCTGTAAGTGTTTATTATGCAATGTAAATGTGCAACAGGAGTGTTTTCACCTTTATATGTTCAGTCTGAAAGTTGAGATATTTTTTAAAATGTTTAATATGTCTGCTTGTCACATCTCCTTACAGAAAAGATCACCTTCGAGAGTGCTCCCAGTCCACAGGAGTTCAATGAGGGTGATGATGCTGACATAATCTGCGACGTGGTCAGTTCACCACCACCCGCCATCATCTGGAAGCACAAGGGCTCCAAGATCCAGTCTGCCAAAGATGGTGAGCCAGTCCACATGAAAATATTCCAATACTTGAGCTAGTTTCTCACCTCCAAACCTGCCATTGCAGCTCATCACCCCCAAATCCCTGGGCTTTCTGACCTTCCTGTCAATGCTGTCTGCCAATTTATGCTTTCCAATGAATTTGCCACACTCTTCCTCATCTATTCTCCTCCAGCCCATCAGCAACGAACAAAACTATGCATTTTCAGCAGGGAAGGAGTTTTCAGGCCTCATAGATGATGCATGAACATGAAAATTCTATATTTTCGGGCCAAGAAAGACGTGGTTACTGTCACTAGGAAATATGTCTGAGAGCAGATTGAAGTTTAAATTCCTCAATAAGAGGGAGAGCTATGCTACAGGCAGAAATAATTTGAAAAACTGAAGAGAAAACGGGAAGGGTAAAAGGAGAGCTAACAACATCATTTAAGTCTGCATATCCTGTCACTCACAAATGATGGGATAGGCAGGTTTTTTTTCACTGTTGAAACTGTACAGTTTAAGCTACACTGAAAGTCTTGCGAAGTATATGAAGTACTCACTGCCACAAGACTTGAAAAGTGGTTCTGAAAAGTTTGCTACTTGTTTCTTCAACCAGCTTTGATTTGGAGCAGTTAAAATGGATTCCAATAGTGACTCACAGACACAGCAGGACCGAAAAAACAAAAGCAACAACAAAGGGTGCTTAGAAACTTCTCAAACCACCTCTACATTATAATCCTCAGCTCCACTGTTGACTGTACATTCAGTACGTTCCAAACAACCATTGCTTTGCCGATAATCACGCGAGCTGCGAGGCGTGACACAGAAGTGAGTATCTAGGCCTTGGAGAAACTGAGTGTATCGAACAAACAGATCAACATTTAAGATGTGAGTAGTGCTGCAGGAGTGGACTGAGGAGTTTCTATGGAGGTCTCAGTACATTTTGAAACACTTCTGTCATGACTCCAGATCAGCATTGGAATCCATTGTAATTGCTGTGAATCCAAGCTAACTCTTCAGACCCTTTTTTAGCCCCTTCTGCCAATAAGATGAGAGAGTATAAATGATGTAGTAAATATATCCATGTACAGTTTTATGAATGACTTCATGCATCTTCAGGCAGCCAAAGCTACTTTTTTTGGACGCCTCAGAGAGTTAAAATAAAACTGGGCTGAGGTGCAGAAGAGGCAGGAGACCGGGTTTTCTTTTACACTTGGACTGGCCCATTTTAACCTTACAGTAACCCTTCCCTTAGTGACCGCTGGAGAGCCTGGAGTCACCACAGTGTTGTGCTAAGCCCGCCTTTATTCTTGGACTCTCTTCAAGGAATGTGTTTTTCTCTGGAAAAACCACTAATTGTAACCGACACTGAAAACTGAAAACTTGCTTATGTAATTTTCCTCAGAGCAGTAATTTATGTTACCAAATGCTTTATGTTGCATTGTTAAATATCCTATGAGAACGTTTCACTGTATATATGTCAACATCAAATAGCAGCTGGTCAATACAATGTGTTTTTTGTTTTTTTTCTTTAAATATTTTTTTCATTAAGCCTTCAAAAGAGGTTTTGACTTTAATTATTTTGACATTACTTTTACACTAACTAAAGATTTCAGCACCCAAATCTGTATATCGAGGATGTTGCACTTAAGAAACAGAAAACAAACATTATTGTGGGAATCAGTAGTTTATAATATTTTACATTAGTTAAAGTAGAAAGGTCATAATGCTTGAAAACTACACTATAAATAAAAATCCTACATATATATTCAAATAAATATTGTTGATGCATTCAGATACTGTTTAAGCAACATTTTTTAGTATTGTATATAGTGGAGGTGTTGCTAATTTCAACTGCTTTACATGTTGGTTAGTTTAATCCATTAATACGAAAAATTTATAATTTTAGCTCATTAAATGTTAAATGTTAAGTATATGTAAATATACTTAAATGTCAATGCTACGATCGCTTCCAAGTTACATAAGTAGACACAATTCATCAAATGGTTTTATAGCAAACGGGCTGTCTTCAGTTTACATGGATTACTTCTCTAATAGAGATATTTTACCGCTTCACTTGCATAGAAAAATTAAACTGGTCAACATGTCGGACTTGTGCAGAGGAAACACCATCTCCAAAGAAGTAATGAAGTGGCCAGTTAGTTTCAAAGTGCACACTAGTGAGAAGTGCCTTTATTTTCCAAATTGGGATTTACATAGAAAAAAAACAACAAAGACTCAACTCAGCTCCTTTTTTCTTGAGGCAGTTAAATCAGATGGGATTAAAGTCCTGGATTTTTATAGTGTGTTCAATGATTTTTCCCCAGAAACTTTCAGATGAGACAGCTCACTCAGTTACTGTGTCTTTGTGGCAGGTTTAATTAGAGGTGCTGTATGATAAGTGTTAAACAATGCTCAAATCAGCCTTGTGTATTCAGGGTGTCATGCAGGGCTGCAACCACTCGCTTGATTACCAGGGATAATTGGGACTTTTTAATCTGTGTCCAACTTCTTGCCTGAGCATTTCAGGGAAATTTCGGTTTTAAAATGCCCTTTGTGAGCCTTTGTATCTGCTTTTTATGTACAAGGAATAATTCAAGGAAATAATCATAATTATTTTCACACTTTAGTTGGCAGCTTTTTGGCTCTTTTGTAGAACTTTCTTGGATGCTATTAAACAATCACATACAGAAAAGGGCTTGGATTTTTATGACCCACTGATAAGATTTGACTCTTAATTTTAAGTTCTTGTGGCTCCAAGGAGGGAAAATACATACTCTGCTTTGAGATTAAGCATCAAACTTATTATTAGAAAAAGTTAGAAAACAAAACAGCATTAAAACATATATAAATGACATGTTCTACCTATCATTCTTTATGCATACAGGCCACATTTACACATTTAAAATGACTGTTAATAAATCTTAATAGTCTTGGTGCGAGAAGTTAATTTCCCATTTTGTCTTTTTCTGTTTAAGTGCGATTTAAGATCCAGGATAATGGCCACCTGCAGATCCGCGGCATCAAGAAGACAGATGAGGGCATGTACAACTGTGAGGCTCGTGTCCTGGCGAGGGGAGAAATTGACTTCAAGATGATCAAGGTTGTTGTTAACGGTAAGCACTACATCTCTGTCAACTTCCACTCCGTGCCTGCATCCTGTTGCTCGGCAGAGGAGAGTACAAAAGTGGTGACCCCTGAAAACCTTGGGAAGGTACTTTTTAAACCTTATATATGGTTTGTGCACACCAAGAACTGTAACTACAACGATAATTATGAACATATAGTTTTAAAAAATGTTCTAACTCAAGTGGATAACAGAGTTCATACCAGAACTATAACAACAATGACAGTGGTGAATGTTATCGTTAGTATCACTTTCAGAGCGATTTGATGAATGATAGAAACACTGACAGCCAATCAAAATCCTTCCCCTAAACCATGCCACGACAAAATCTTCATTCAGACTGACATTTCAAGTAAAACTTCTGAATGACACCCAGAGTTTCTTTTGATAGGTTTTTGTCTCTCTTTATTATACAAAGATGCTGGAACTGTCTTCTCCATTATAATGTAAAAAAAAAGACAAAGTAAGTGAATCTTTTAGGCTTCAGATCTGTGCTCATACAGTATGTTGCTGCTACAGTGCAATAACAGCTGCTCGTCTGTGCACTTTTGCACATCGCACTTCAACACTTTGGAGCAATACATTGAATCACCACCTGTCCGTGAACCCTTGTGGTTTTCTTTTTGTGGTGTGGACGCTTACATTGCTATAGTTATAGTTATCATTCTTAGTGTGAACAGCCCTTTAATTAGTTTATTGTGCACAAGATATCCAAACAACTACTGGCTAGATTGAAGTTAAATTTGGTATTACATGTTCATCAAGTACCACTATCATGACAAAGTGCCTGTTATGTCCATGTTATCTAAAAATAATAATGATAATGCCAATCAATCATAATAGGCAACAGAAAAATAGAATCCCTTTTTTAATGCACATGTGCTTAACATTTATTTTGCATTAATATTTCACCATATCTTTGTTTCAGTCCTTCCCACCATTCGTGCCAGGCAGTCAGACGTCAACGCTACAGCAGATGTTGGTAGCACTGCCTTGTTGGCCTGTGATGCAGATGGCTTCCCTGAACCCACCGTCACCTGGGCCCAGTACGTCAACTGCTGCTGTCAGCTCAGATCCACTCAGTCTGATCAGATCAGGGATAGATCTGAGCTGTCGCCTTTCACTTTTCTAGTCCACTTTTTCTGGATCTCAAAAAAAGGAACCGTCATTAAGTAAAAAGGGAAAATGTGAGGAAGAAAGAATCCTGAATATATATATACAGTGTGCTGAAGGAACCTTTCCTGTACCACTTCGCTAAAAGCATCAAAGACAGAGTTGCTAAAAATACTGAAAGCATACATCAAGGCAGGCTCGACATCACATTTACTGATTCTGCTCAGGCTGTAAGCTGCTGTAAGAACATAGAGGTCACCGTCATACTGTGGCATGTTGTTTATTTCTCTCCATATTAGAGATTCGGTGTAAAGCTATAACTCTATAACTAGTCTGTCAGAGTGGTAGGCTTTTATTCTTCTCATATTTTGCATGAAACAGTTTACAAAAATAGGAAAAATGACCTAATGGTTTTTTTAATGATTCAGCTCTAACAGCATGTATCAAGAGACGTTCTGATGGTTATATTTTTTTTTTACCTAAAACAGCCTCTTTTAACTAATATTAAGTGTGCAGGTAGAAAAGCAGTGGGGGAAAATTGTCTTTATTATGCTGGAGCAAAGGGTGGTGGGATAGCAGCACTATTTTTGTTTAATAGAAGCATTTACAGATATCCAGCAGCTCTTAAAGTGGCTCCAGCTGGTCGATTCGCTCAGTTAGGAATTTAAAAAAAAGATTTTTTATCTTTTGAACAGGAAGTGGTTCATTTTTTACAGTGACACTTCTGTAGCGGTGAGGCCCGTTAGTAACAGGATGCAGCCTTGGTTAGTATCACAACTTTTTAAGAGGGATATGTAGTAATCAGGTGGACATTTTTTTAAATTTTCTTTTATATTGAGATGCTGTTGGGTCATCTCTGTCGCCTGTCTCCAGCAGCTGGACACAATGACAATGGCCATAAGCAGATAAACATAAACATCAATCGTTTGGGCAAAGATTCAATACAATCATATAAAAAGGTGGTTTGTTGACAGCATGAACCACATAAATAAAAACTGTGCTGTATGTCCCCTGCATACCAAGTAGAAGTTGATAAAAACAGAATCTTTTGAGTTAACTCTTTATCCTAGTTTTGAATTTGAGTCATTTTGCTTTTTAACTGGCAGAGAAAATGTGATGAAATGCTGAAAGGCAGTATGCTAAACCTAAAACTCAAAATAGAGACCACACACCTGTGTACAAAAGCCATGCTGAAAATATTCAGCTGCAGATTAAGATGTCCAACAAGGAGCACAGTTTTTCCATTATACTCATTAAAATATCAAGTTGTGCTCCAAACGAGCCCTCTGTAGGGGAACTTCAACACAAAATGGAAATGCAAATTGCACGTTTCAGGTATAATGTCAGTATTGATCCACCAGGAATGGTTTTTCTGCCCTTTCACATAATTGAGCCTTCTGATCAATTCTGAGATGAAAAATATATGTAAACGCTTGCTGTCGATGCTTCATGTTTTCATGTTTCATGTTTGTTTGCTACAAGTGTTATAATTATAAAAGATGTCAAAGTGACATAATTAAGAAATGCATGGGCTTGCCTACAAATTGTTGTGTGGGAGAAATGATTAGATTTACATGTATTTACATTTGCATGATTGCAATAAGGGCAGAAAGGCTTTGATGAGTATTATTAAGCAGGTTTCCACTCTGCACCCTAATTAAATTGCATACCATTATGATCTGGTTAGTATGGATGTATTAGCTATGTAGCAAGCACTCCTCTATATGAAAACCTGTAAGGAATCAAACTTGGCCTGGCTATAATATAAGTTTTTAAAAAGGTGAGATTTAATTTTTAAATTCAGTTTTATATTTGCACAATAAAAAAATAAAAAATGAAAATGACAAAGATAGAATCATATACAGTGCAGGGAGAGGAAACCTATTTGATGTAATGTTAAAATGTTACAATGTTATGGAGACCACAAAAATGAACATACAGAAAACGTGCATTCTTGTGTGCATGTGTTTGTGAGTCTGTATTGACTCTTGGGCAATAATAATGATGGATGTCACTATGAGTGAAACATGAATACATGGACAGCAATACACGAGGAAAAGCAGTTACAAATCAGCAGTTATACGATCTTCAAGAATCAATTTTTAGAGGAACAGTTTATTGCCAGGTGGGAAAAGCCTTTCCATAATTTGCCACCCCTAAATCTTATCGGAAATTGACCTCTGAAACTGAGAATTTTAGAGATGGATAAGATGAGTAAGAAACAACCTGTGAATTTTCTGCAAAGTAAGTCTTGAATTCTCAGGAATATTCCCTTCACAGTGTATCTCATAAATAAAAACACATGTTATAAATAATAAGAATCTGGAGTGTCTGAAACAGAGGAGTAGATGAGATGCGTAACTCTGATTTCAGGAGGGCCAACATTTTGTGGTAAGTATTAGTAGTGTGAAAAGTATTCGCCCCAACTATCTCTAAAATATGAAAGAAGGGGATAAATTTGACTTTTTGTAGTGACAAGATGTCTAAAACTCCTTATTTAAGCAGTAGATTGAATTGTTCTTCTTACCCAGTCAGCTTGTTCTCTTCAAAAATAATTTCCACAAATCTTGTAGTTGACAACTACAGTATAATTGATTCGGGCCAATGAATGCCAAAAAGGATTAAAGGAAAAACCTAATATATATTAAACTTAAAGTAATAGCAGCTGGAATATAAAATGTGCAGCATATTTGACTTTATTTGGTTTCATGTGGTCAAAACCGTTTGATCTGTAACTTATAAGGTAATCCTATGATTAGGGTTCGATGTGTTTATTAAATCAGAATACAGTATTGAACCTGCTGATTTGAGTCCTTATAATATCTATTTAGGTTTAACTTAATGTTTAACAATTTCGTCAGTAGAGAAGGGAAAACACTAACAGTCTAATTAATGCAATTTTTCTTCACAACAAGTAGATACAAGCTGAAAATTAGATACATTAAGTAGTATTAAGATATCAGTGTTGTTGTCTTAAATGCTGGAGGTCTTGATAATCTATTATTAAGTCGATAAATTAAAATTTCAAGAGTCAGAGTCTCTCCGTTAAACTTTTATGTGTTTAATACGCATGAAAGATTAACTCAGTTTTGAAAAGTTGTATAAATAACCAACATTAATTTATCTCCGTGCTGCGGTTGCTCTGCGTACTTTAATATTTATGGTACATCATTCGCTGCTTTCACGTGCCACCGCTGTGCAGAGGAACCTTTAAAATAATGTTTTTCTTCCAGAGATGTGACTGGATAGGACGATTGAAGTCTCTGATAATGCTCACAGCTGTTTTCCGTGCAGCAGAGTCGATATGTGATGTATCTGTTGAGGCTCAGGGAGATGCACATCCTTGGTCAGAGGAGAGCTGCGACAAAGAGGGTTGTTGGGAGGACAGATGGGTGAGGCAGTGAGAAAACAGACGGGGGGTAAAGCTCTATTTGTTCTTGTTTCCTAGAGCTGCTGACAGGGCTGTCATTCACTGTCTGCATGGAAAATGCTTCAGGAATATTGCTGCACCAGGCATACACATACTTAATTCTCTACAAACAGGATTGAAACCTCTAGTGAAGATTTCTGCTTCCAAAATATATGTGTTCCCAAAAGTGAAAAAAACATGCGTCATCAACAAACTGGTCCGTGGCCCTGATTTAACCCTCATGTTGTCCTCCCTGGTCAAATTGACCCCATCTCTTTTGACTGTTCCTTCTTTCCTTCCTTCCTCTCTCTTTCTTTAATTTTTCCTTCGTTCTTCCCCTCCTTCCCTCTTTCTTTGCTCCATCCTCCTTCCATACTTCTTTCCTCACTTCCTTCCATCCTTCCTTCCTTCCATCCTTCATTCCTTCCTTCCTTCCTTCCTTCCTTCCTTCCTTCCTTCCTTCCTTCCTTCCTTCCTTCCTCCCTCCCTCCTTACTTCTTTCCTTCCTTCTTTCCTTCCTCTCTTCCTTCTCTCCTTACTTCCTTCCTCTTTTCCTCCCTCCCTCCTTACTCCTTTCCTTCCTTCCTTCTTTCCTTCCTTCATTCCTTCCTTCCTCCCTCCCTCCCTCCCTCCCTCCCTCCCTCCTTCCTTCCTTCCTTCCTTGCTCCTTTCATTCTTCCCTTCCTTCTCTCCTTCCTTCCTTCCTTCCTCTGTTCCCCCCTCCTTTCTTTCTTCCTTCCTTCCTTCCTTCCTTCCTTCCTCCCTCCTTACTCCTTTCCTCCATTCCTTCCTTCCTCCTTTCGTCCCTCCCTCCTTCCCTCCTTATTCCTTTCCTTAATTCTTTCCTCCCTTCCTCATTGCTTCCTCCTGTCCTTCCTTGACCTGAGGACTACAGGAGGGTTAAACAGAAAAAAAAACACAGATGTAAGGGTTAAAGGAGAGGTGTATGTTGGTTATGTTCTCTGGGGCTTACGGTGCAAAACAGCTGTGTTGCTCTCCCAGCCATTGTCAGGCACCAGCTGCTCTCTTCTTGAGATAAAACTACAAATAGATCACTGTGATAGAGTTAAGAAACTTATTTGCAGGCCCCTCAAGTCGTGTAAGCAAATTCTTGTGATGTGAAGGCCTTCATGTCTTTTTTCCCCCCCCTCTTTTTCCACTTTCCCGCAGTAACAACATTGTCCTTGAAACCGGTGATAAGTACAGCCTGAACGAGGATGGTTCAGAATTGGTAATAAAAGATGTCAAGAAAGTGGATGAAGGAGATTACACTTGCATCGCCAAGAACAAGGCAGGAGAGAAAACTGAGGAAGTCAGCCTGAACGTGTTTGGTAAGAGAATAACTTGATTCACTTACAATAGCATAAAAAACCCACAAAAACACTGTGACTTTTTTTTTCTGTCTACGGCCTTTTCTTTTGTACTTATTGACATTTGCTGTACTTTACTCTACAGCTTTTCCAGTGGCTGAGTTCAGGCTTACACAGTGTGAAGCATATAGTTTAAAGAAAAGCTTGTCCTATTGAAAACTAATTAAGTAACCCCTTAGGACATTCAAAGATATCACACTAGAGTTTCTCTTCATGAGGACATTTGGACCAGTCTTATGTAAGCATGTCCTTGTAGCTCTATTACAGGCCAATGAGGTATGAAACCATCATCCTGATCTTTTCTTAGCATCTCTAAGCTTTAATACAGTAATGGGAACAATATTTGACAGTGATTCAAAGCTGCACTACTCATATTTTTTGTATTAGCAATGGATCAAAGGGTAAGTGCTATAAGCAAATGCTTCAGCCTTCACCTTTTTAAGTGAAACTGATTTATGTATTTAAGTAAAATAGAAGATGAGGTTAAAGCTGGACTAAAGCTAGATTAAGAGAGAGATTAAAAGACGAAAGAAATAGACAAATAAAAGTGATGAGAAGATAAAACTATAGAATGACAATAAATAAAGCACAATAAAATAAAATGAAAAGATTATAAAGGACTTAATTATTAATCAAAAACCAGGTTGAACAGGTAGGTTTTAAGTTTCCCTGACATAATATGTCAGGTGAGGCATTTTTAATTCGCTGCTGCCTCAAAATAGCTATAAAAAAAAAGTTTTCTGATCAGGTTCTAGAAACCGACAGTATATAATCATACTTTTCTTTTGTGTCTTGCTTCTAGTGCAACCCAAGATTACCTACTTGAATAACCAGACTGCTTCAGAGTTTGACGAACAAGTCACCCTGACCTGTGAGGCCTCCGGCGACCCAACACCCACAATCTCCTGGAGTTTTGAAAACAGAGTGTTCAGTGAAGGAGAGCAGGTACAAAAAGCACTCATGCAACAACATTTCATTTTAGCAAAAAGTAGGCAATGCCACTTTTAGACAGACCACTTATTCACACATTCACAGGATTTGAATGGCATTTTTCAATAGAGGCTCCCTACCAAGTCTTGACTGATGCTGTATTCCACACTGAACATCATTTACAACAAAGCTCCTTCAAACTGACCAATACCTTTGGAAATACCAGCACTCTAGATAATAATGTAAAAACGCCCTGCAGTGCACTCCAAAAAGTAAAAAAAAAGTAAATTTAAATAATGAAGAGTGTTCATGTAGGAAATTTCAATTTTTCAGTTTGGTGTGAGTTTTATTTAACTCTTTATTGAAATAATGTCTTCACCATTTTAGTAGAGAAACACTTAACATTCATTTATGTTCAAATGTATACAGATTCAGTTCAGTCAAAACCTTGAATAAATACACTCACATACTTCAAGATACAGTAGCACAGGCTCTGAAAGATTTAATTGTGTCGTGTGTGTGTGTGTGTGTGTGTGTGTGTGTGTGTGTGTGTGTGTGTGTGTGTGTGTGTGTGTGTGTGTGTGTGTGTGTGTGTGTGTGTGTGTTTTCATTGCATAATTTGTCTCAGTGCATCTGTTAGTCATATTCATGTGGACTCCTTGAGGAAATGCTGTTACAAACCTCTACTTCCCAATGTGTTGTGTAAAAGGAGAACAAAAGAAGCCAATACATCACTGCTAACATATAAGATACATTGTCCTTATTAGGGTATAAAAGTGGACATAATGATTAAAAACAATTAAATGTTTTTTTAATATAAAGAAGTGATACATTATTGCTTTCCCTTGTCTTTAATATCACATATACTACTTTCTAAACTGATTATTGTCATTTCTATCAAAGTATAGAACTACCACAAGTTTCAATTCTACCAATTTAAGGCACATAATTGAACAACCCCATTAACCAGTTATGCTCATAACAGGGTTAAGTCTCTTAATGTCTTGCATTTATCTTTCAATCTTAAACCTACTTCAATGAGCTTAATTTCAAGTTAGGCTTACCTCAGATCATCAATAGCCAGTCAGTTGGCCAGTCAGCTTCCAGTCCTGTGTTTATATCAATTTGGTGACTTCTTAAAACTTTTGTTTAGTCTTATACAGAATTGCAGCAATGCTCTTGTCCCTTTCTAATCATGAATGCGAGACAGGAGGTTCTGTAATGGCATAGTATTCCCCAGTGTTGTAATGGGTATTTGTTAATCAATAGACCCTATTAATGGTGCGCATTGAAAACATTTTTTTTTTAAAGGTAATCTTTTTGTGGAATTACAGTGAAAAAGCACTCAGTTGAAATTAACTGAAAACTAAGTGAAAATGAGTATGAAAAAGTGAAAATGAGTTCAGTGAAATTAGCATAATTATTGCTGTGTTAAAATCCTTCCCTCCCTTTGCCCTCTATCTCAAAATCAGATTGTTTTTGAGCTCAGTTATGCTGCGCTGGCAAACTGCTGTGATAATCCACTTTGGAAATGAATGGGCACTTTCTATCAGGATGAACTTGATTTAACAGTAAAGAATATAAATAAATAAATAAATAAAACGTCTTTGCATGTAAAGCCACATAAGGGCTATGCACCTTAACACCTACAGACCATATAAAATATTTATAATAAAAAATAGGCTATTAAAAATAATCTAAGCAAAGTGCTGCAACATGCATGCAAACATCAATAAAATCAGAAATGGACTTTCACTGTCATAGCTTGTGTGACAATAAAGATGACACAGCATCTGGGTATCTGATGATGCATTAAATGAACCAGGGGTAAAAGAGGGGCAACACATTGTGGATGACTCCTCTACAGGAAAACTTAAAAAGAAAACAGAAGTCTATCATCAAAGACTCTTTTTATATATTTACTGTAGACTATTTATTTTATGACGACAGCATGTTGTTCTAGCACATGTTCTGTTTTTGTTGCTGTTTGCTGTTCGCTGTGCAAAGAGCTGCAAGCAAAACAAAAGTGACTTGCATGAATGACATTTAGTATTGTCACATCTGACTTTGTGTCGCTATCCACGGCACTGAAAGGGCATCTGCCATGTTCAATTAACATTTAACCTTTAAGGCATGAACTTGGCATGACATCCCTGAGAGTGAAAATATCAAGCTATTTGATGTTGTTGTTTTTTTTTGTTTTTTAATAGATTAAAACATTCCTTAAAAAGGTAGTGGTCAAGTTCAAGTTTTGTAATTGTTTAATTAAAGTTCATAACTGTACCAACTGTGAGAAATTGTGCAATAGGCTCTAAAGTCTGTATAGGTCCAACGTGGTTCTGACTTATTTTCATGAATACAAATATTTTAAACCCCCTCCACACCCGTGTGCATTTTTTTCACAAATCGTACTCTGGTGCTATGAAAACCATCCTTGTGCATTTTTCTCCCTTAAAGTGGTTGGCAGTCACCAGCCTGAAGAGAGAATCACATCCAGAGTCCATTGTTATGCTCTTATCAGCTCATTAAAATGGTATAATTAAAATAAAAAAAAGATCTATCTTAACAGTCTATTCTGACAACATGCATCATGTGTGCATCAGACGGATTAGTCACTTCAGAGAGGTGATTTTCTGCTGTGAATGCAGTAAACAGATAATTACCTTGCAGCCTCTAGCAGGTCTGTGGATTCAGGAAGAGCACTTCATACTCTAGTACTGTAGTGTGGTTAGTGCTTCAGCTCGCATTTGATACTGCAAAAATAATAATAATAATAATACCTCTTTTTTAAATAATATCATCTACATATTTGTATCATACATAAGAGGTTTTTATTCCCCAGGTTGCAGAGTGATACCTTGAATTATTTGCTACCAGGAATCAGGAGGAAACATATTATTTGCCAAAACAAAAGTTTAATAATAGTTGTCTAAATATATTGTCTAAGTATATATTTGCAGTAATGTCCTGGAACTTGGGGCTGTCTGTGCTGCACGTTTGACAACTAGTTTTGATGTTTTCCCTTTGACCTCTCTTTCTTTAGTGGATTATCTTGTACACACTCTCACAGTGAAACTTTTAAAATATAAATTATCTGCAGTTTGAACAATGTTTGGCACCCCTGCCTCACATTGTCTAATGTTGATGTTACAAATAATATATGCACGTAACAATAGCTGTGCTATTCTTGGAGACAAACACGTAAATGCAGTGAAAGCACCTGTCCTTTCATTGTCCCATAGGACACCAAGGGACTCAGTTGCACAATATTTGGGCCATACTGCCCTACTTTACTTCGCTGTTCTATCCAGCTGTATTCAGCCAGCGCAGTATGATGAATGATGTCTTAAAGCTGCCACTTCCTGTAAAGCATTTATTCACAAACTTGACGTGAGGCAAAGGATGCATCCTCACGAGTTGGAAATGTTTCAACTTCATTTTCAACAATGGCAATATTTGGGATTTATGACTCCGCTTTGTTAATGTAAGGAGACCAAAAAAAAGGTGTAGAGGAATATAACAATAAGAAGTGGCATAAATTTGGAGATCAGGTTTAGACTGAGCTGTAGACACATACAAACATCTTTGGAAATCTGATTTTGAGACTCATGCGTTCATTAATTTGTTTGACAATCTGAAAAGGAATGACTGTCAAACCTTATACTTTCAGCCAATCAGTTACAAGACGCATCACCCATCTACATGATATTAAATTTTGACTGGCAGTATAACAGTTCCAGTCTGTAATTACTACCATTTCCTGAAGGTAACTTGAAAGATTTTCTGCCAGCAATGTCAAGCCAACTGAGCAGCTTTAGACTTCTTGACCAAGGGAGTGATGCATTTAAATTTGGCATCAAACAGACCTCGTTTTTTACAATAAAACATGAAGAAATTGTGAAATATGAAACAGTATTTCAACTACAAACTTGTGCTTGTCACTGAAGCACATTGGATCCTGTGAAATTAGTCAAAGGAGTTGGAATCACAAGCTTTTGGAGTGTGCACAAAATCACTATGAGCAAGGATGGAGGAAATCCAACATGAGGAAGCATTACTTTAACCTGACTGTGTGATGCAAGCCAAATAAGCCTTGTAATGCCTGTGATTGTGCCAAAAACGTAAAATGCATGCAAAAAGTGTTTCTCCTGATGGCACGTCTCCACTTTGGCTTCATGGCAGGAAAAAAGACAAATTATTTTGTAATTAGATTTTTGTTTTTCCTTTCTTTGGCATTTCCATGGCAAATATTACTGACATTTCACATAATTACAAAGAATGACAATAAAGTAACAGCGGTTTGCTGAAAGTTTCCAAGGAAGCTGTGTGATAAAAGGAAAACAGACTTTTTTTTAGAAATATTATGATGAATCACAAGCAATAAGTCTGCCACATCTTACAATTTTCAGGCTGTAGTTACTTTTTGTGTGCTTACAAAGACGCCAAAAAAGCAGCACTGGGGCTTTTTTTTTTTCGGAGTGTCTATTTGCACCCCTCGTACAAATAGCCTCGGCCACACAGCTGAGCTATTTGCACCCTAGACGTATAACAACGTGAAACATGGCGGACATTCATCTTCCATGCCAACAGAAAAGGGCGAATTTAGAAAGGTTTCATCTCTAATGTTTGTTCTAAAGACATTTCTGGCGGGAAAGTTGTATTATATTTTCATAATCTTTCCTCAGTGAATACATACAAGCGTCAGTTTGTCAGTTAGAAATAATTTGTCGCCAATGTCTATCTTCCGTAATAGCAAACATATTGGGCTGTCACGTCACTACGTAGAACCGAAGCGGTGGCGTAATGGGCAACATGTCCGTCATTAGTACAGGGGACTCAGGTTCGAGTCTTTGCAGCAGCAGTTATTTGTTGATAATGTTTTCAGTGGAAAAACTCTGCTGCATTTTCATAACTTTGTTAAGTAAATGCATACAACCCGAAAATATCTGAATTTACAACCTTCAGGTTGTTATATGATGGAAATCAAATCTTGACAGATAAGTCTATGGTTGCCATGGATACCAAATACATTTCAGACCTCTGAAGTCTCAGGCATTGGCCGTGAGACACACATTTCAAGCTGCTCTCACGCTCACACGCCACACCTGACATTTTTTCACGCCGGGAAGTGATAAATCTCACCGAACAGAAATTATTATATGATATACAGAAAAGAACAGCAACGTATATTTATCCCGCTGTCCCGGTGGGATACGGGAGACTTCCGTATCTCCAGACGCTCCCCTCCGACACTCAGTCCCGCAGCATGCACTCCTAATTGTACTGGGGTCAAATAGCCAAATAGCATACATTGATATTTGCACCAAGACGGGTGCAAATAGAACACTTTGCTATATATACCAGGGTACAAATAGCATCCACTTCTAATTGTACTAGGGTGCAAATAGCATTCATTGATATTGCAAATAGCCTTTGCCTTTTTTTTTTTTATAGTGACAGAATTTAACACATCACTTTTGCTGGTCACCCATTAATTCATGTTTTGTAACAATGCCAGAAATCATCCTGCATCATTTTGTGGGATCTAAACAATATTCCAAAAGCAGGGAAATTTAGACACCCACTGGCTAAAAAAAAGGCCTCAATCACTGCATACACAATCATTGCAAAAGAAATGTAAAACTGTGAATATATCTCAGCATCACAGACTAAGTCTCTTTTGTCCGATACATCTTTAAAGCTGTGAAAAGCTGTATCTGCTAAGTGTTTCTGATAGCATGGACGTACAGTACTAGTGTGTTTATACCTAAAAAAGTTCATCTTTCTTCTCCTTGGGTTTGCCCCACACTTTACTGTTTCTGGAGGCTTGAATGGTTCATCTGACAGTTCAAATTAAAACACAAAACAATAGCAGGCCCCCAAATCATGGTTGCCAAAGGATAATAAAATGTTTGGTGATGCTCTGACCTTTCTTGTAGTTTCACATCAGGCTGAAATTTCCATTGGTTCACAAGAAATATCAACATCTAATTGGCAGATTGGTAGTCTAATTCATATTCTGGATAACACAAAAACATTTCTCTCTATTGCCACCCTCAGAACAATCTTTTTAACCCATGTACCTGGAGAGTGTGCAATTAAGAAAATCATCAGTTTGGCTCGTTTTGATGTGTTTGGCTCTGGTATATTTTAACAGACTCTAGTGACCCAGCTAAACTGCCCTAAGTCGTTAACTGTCATTTATAATCGCTGATCAGTTCAAGCATTCACACAGATGTATCGCAGGTTACTGAATCTTAGCTTCCACCTGCGAGACAAGGCTTGGCCGTCGCCCCTCATAGTTGTCACTAAGTATCATCTTCCATTCAGCGCCGATCAGCATCAGCCTCTTTCCTATCAAGAGCAATTACGACGCCTTAATCAGAAAATCCCGTTGATCATTTGGTAATAACTGTCACTAATCTTCAGTGGATCATCATTCATCATTGATCCGATTCCTGCTGGTCACGCTCCGTCCTCCATTCACCACAAGAGCCAGACGACAAGAGAGCAGACATACTGTGTTCATAACAATGTGCAATCACAGCTCCGTCGTTTTTACTGGCTGCTACTACAGTAGCTTTCTCTATCTTTGTCAAAGGTATAGTGGATATTATCATCGTATCATCCACTGAGAAAGGGATTTCAGTGTAAATCTGAGGTTTTTTGGCACATCCACATGCTGCTTTACACCACGAGAGTCGAATTACGCACTCATTAACACAAAATACGTGGTCCAGTCCAGTGTTTTTTTTACATAAACGAGTTAATCAAAAAAACACAATGGCATGATGAGGAAGGTGTTGATTAGAAAATCCCCCCCCCAATACACGTAATGGCTCCCTCATAATTAGTTTCAGTGCCCAGGTTTCCTTAATGTGCCTCCAAATTCTCTCTTGTTACAGTACATTAATTAATAACCAACTGAGAGAGCCCCATGCTGCTTTAGGAAGATATGCTCCATTTTGGCATTTTGACTAGTTCTCTAAAATTCCCCCCGACCGCAGTTCGAGCTGCCAAATCGAAAAATCCTGATCTGACCATAACAGTCCTTTTCAAACTTTGAGAAAACCTTGAACTTAATGGTGTGATATTTATATTATTGCTTGTGCTCTGTTTTTAATATTGTATTACAGTATGTTAGTGTTTATGAGAGAATTAATCATAACTGTAATAAATACAGCTTGGTAGAAAAAAACATTCTCCTCTTCAGCTCTTCAGCGTGGAAGTTAATTGCTGTAATCTCCATTAATGTTTTTGCTCATTGTGTATTTAGTTTTGTATTTTAGTTTTGATACATGCATAAGCACCTTGACTCCAAATCATGTATACATTATTATAACATTCACTTTCCAAATGTTGGGTGTGTTCTACATGTCTGAATATGGTATCTTACCTTTCGGGCAAACATCTGTTTCAATTAATTTCATTTGTGGATGAAAATGAAGGTGCTGACTTGGAAATAACTAACAGCATAATGTATGCTTCTTCTTTTTTCTTTAAAAAAAAAAAATCAAAGTTGCACATGCAATTTCAAAGTCACTGTATTTCCATCATTTGAAAATGTATGTAAATCAAAAGCTGCCTGGAGGGTATAAAGATACACTCTGATATGTCCTGAAAAATGATTGGCAGCAATGCACTGAATACATATTTGTAGCTTATGGGATAAAATATTCAAAAATCCCTGTATGGTATGGTCCTTGAAACATGGACTCATTGCACATCTCCTGCAGGCAAATCCAGTCTGGTCTCCCTCTGTGTGGATCCTTAACAAAAGCTTACTTTTGCTCCACTGTGTCGTTGTTTGTCTTTGCTTCCTCTGTGTTTGTCCTCTCTAGGCTTCTTGGACGCGACCAGCCACATATGAGGTATGGCTACTAAAAATCGTAGCCGTAGTCGTAATAGTCTAAACTTACCCAATAGCCCACCCTTTTTTTCTTGCAGAGCAGAAGTGTTGTCACTCAGCCCACATTTAATGTGTACACTAGATATGTAGACCATTAGACACGTAGTACAGTACATTTAAACCATTTAGTTCCAGTACACATTTAGACTTGCCCTATTTACTCGTTCCTGTTTAATTGTGTAGACGAATTCCATCTTCAGATACGGAGACAGCCACAGTATCTCAAAGTAGATATTCCAATTTTTGGATTGTTATTTCCTGCTGCACGGTCTGGTTAGTTCTTGGGCTCGATCCGAGGAAGAAGCCGATTCCTGCATTGGGGTTGTTGGTTGGCCAGCAGCTATGCAACCTCACATAGAAAACACTGTCTGCTCTGCTGTGGGTCAACCATGGCGCTAACTCACCAAGCTATACTAAATCTTAACAGAGTGGTTATCAGCGGTGTAGCCTACTGTCATGAGCCAGGAGTCTGTATGTTTGTTTTTTTTACTTCAGCTTCACACTACAGCAGCACAAACACCATTAATACTATGGTCTTACTCTTATCAGTTCATCCAAATTACAAAAAAAAAGAAAAAAAATGCTGATAGTTTTGGTTTAATTCATCCAGGTTTTATGTAACTGTCTCTGAGAAGGCTGTATCCACCTCTGACATTACAGGGGCTTAGGATTTAGTTATGTGTCTTAGTACATTTCTTTTAAAGCGCTAACTTAAGCATGCCCTGGGAAATGTTGATAAGCGTATTTAATTATAAATGTAGTACTTTAAGAGACAAGGTCCCTGCTGTGGTGTTTGATCGGAAAGAAACATGCAAACTCTTGGTCCTCCGTGGCAGAAAGAAAGAACCGCTGCCCTTAGATAAAACTGACACAACATCACAAGCTAACATCTCTCACTGCTGCACACACATGTTAAAGACAGGGAAGATTTACCAGCTTTAATTTCAAATACCCATGAACCAGTAGTACCCTTGATTAAAAATAAATGTAAAAAAAAGCACATGATAATTGAACACACGCAGCTCTGAATTGTGAGCTGTTTTGCTGAGTCTCTGATCACACCTGGGCAACTTTGTTCAATTATTCCACCAGCCGATGATCATCATTCAGCGCACTTCAATAATCATCATTTCACACGAGTCTAGTTTAACACAGAGCGTCATCGCAGCATGTGACCAGTGTCGCGTGACATTATTGGAACAGCCGTTTTCATTTCAAGTTGTGTGATTTGTGGCTCAGCAGACCACAGCAGCAGCATTATGCGTCATGATTATGTGTTGGTTTTTATTATGTTTATGAGTTATTTTGGAGCTTACAGTACAGTAGGCTTTGACACATTTTTTACTTCTCTGGTTCAGCAATCACATCACACTGCTGACTATGAAATTTACATAGAAATTCAACTTTTTTTCTCAGTTTGAATACGCAGTTTTTTCACTACATTGTGATATATACAGGTTTATTTTGTAGCTGGTTTCATTGTTTCAGGATGGTGTTTTCCCATGTGCTTTGTTCCTTCCTTTTGTAGACAGCAAGATAAAAAAGCTTACTTTTGCTCCACTGTGTCGTAGATGTAAAGTGTAGCGTTTTGATGTACAGACGGGTGAGAAAATAAAGCAAAAAAGAACATAAAATATTTTAATAAGGTGCTTGACCACCATGAGCTCCTAGAACAGCTTCAATGTGTCTCAGCGTTTATTCTACAAGTCTCTGAACTCTCCTGGAGGGATGAACACCGTTCTTTCAAAGGATATTCCCTCATTTAGTGTTTTGATGATGGTGGTGGAGAGCGCTGTCGGTCACGCCAATCCAAAATCTCCCATAGGCGTTCAGTTGGATTGACATCTGGTAACAGCAAAGAGCCACAGCATATGATTCACATAATTTTCATATTCATCAAACCATTCAGTGACCCCCTGGTGCTCTATAGATGAGACCACTCCCATCAGGATAGCAATGTTTCATCATAGGATAAAGGTGATTACTCACAAAAACTTTATATTGATTTGACCCCCTCACTTTATGGGTCAAACATTCAGACCTGTACCGCACATTTGTGGTACACCACACATGCACTCGCCCATTCGTCAAGAATGTGGATGACTCATCTGATCATATCACGTCTTTTTCTCCACATCTCTTTAGACTAGTATCTTATGGTTTTTGCACCACTAAACTCTCAAATGTGCATTCGTCTTTGTAATGAGGGGTTTATGCACTGCAACCCTATTATAATAGCCCTCTCTATGTAATTGACGATGGACTGCTGTCTGATCATGTCCTGCTCTTCTGTTTTTCCTCACATATCTCAGTGATGCATGAGAGTCACGGCCATCACATGTGCTGTCAACAACAATTTCCAGCCCTATTTACTGATGTCTTTCCCATAGATCTAAATGCAGATATCACTTTGGTCACCGTTCCTATTGAAATACTAGCCAGTTGAGCAGTGGACGATGAACAATGAACCCTCTTTCAAAGTCACTTAGATCTTTTCCTCTTGCCATCTTGAAACAAAATCAGAATCAGCTGGGCCTGCTCAGCATTTCCACACATGCCACAGAGCGTAACTGGATGTGATTTTGTAAAAGTTCCTATGCAGTGCACCTGTGTGGAAGCATCTGCATTTGTTATGTTTCTCCACTCATTAATTCATTTTTTCCCTTTAATTTCTAACCCGTCTGTAATTAACTATTGCTCTTTGTCAGTAGGTGATTTGGTGTTGTTTGTGATGCACGTCTTTTACTGTGTACTATCTCTATTTAGTCTCTACGGGGCGAGGGAAGAAAGAATAAGACAAAATTGATGTTGTTTATTTTACCCTGATACAATAGCTTGTATCTGGATATGTAGAAGGCAAGGCAACAAAACATTTCCGTATCGATTACGAGCACATTTTTGCATTTGAATATATTATCAGTCAATGGTTCTGCAAAGCAGTAATGACAGGAATGAAGCCATGTTAAATATTATGGTTAAGATCACCATAGAAAATCTCTTGTTGATGAATGCCTTTCTGATAGCGTGGTATTGATCCATCTGTAGTCACTGATAATAGTTTTGCTGAACTCGGCTCTGTCATAGACATAAATCAAGCAAGCATTACATGAACTGTCATTGTGATGAATGTAACCTGAGAGGTGATGTTATTATGCTGAGGTGAACTGCAAAGTCTCTACCATATCTTTTTGTTCATCAAGTACTGCACTTTAAAGAGCAACCTGACACTCAAACCAGATCGGGGTCTGATTGTAATAACCTGCCTGCTGAATGTCACTGATGTCAGCAGTGTTGAATAGAGCGTTCAGGCAATTCTCATCAACGCATAAAGTCAGAAAATATCGCAACTGTTTTGTACTGAAAATCTGTAATCAGGTCATCAGGTGTTCATCTTCATAAGTGGATATAATACAGAATTTAGACTATTTGAAAACGCTGCTAAGTCTCTACTTAAAACGTTTATTAGAGTCAATGGTTGAAACAGGAAATGAGGAGAGGGAAACGTGGTGGATGCAACAGAGGTCCAAGATCAGACTTAAATTGAGGACATTGCTCTGTATGATAAGTGCCTTAAATCCTTAGATCACCAGGACGCCCCAAACATCAAAATTTTAGACTTTACCATATCACAAGAACCACTCGAATGCACCATTAATTTTAAAAGGCTGCAGTTATATAGTGCCTCTATATATAATGCATATAAAACATTTTATAATTTAACTCTCCTTCAGCCATTCACTCACTGACAGCAGCAAGGTACCATACAAGGTGCTGGCCAGACAATTTGGGACTCAGTATGAAGACAGGAGGTGGGCAAGGTGATTAGCAGACTGTTTACTTACTGAAGAAGGGCCATGTTCAGCTGGGCTTTGAGGACCTCTCAGAAGAATACACCTTTATGTGCCAGAAATGCAGGCGCCGAGCCGGGAGACAGTTAATCATGACTTGTAGGTACAGAGAAAACAAAAAGGTGAAGCAGAAGATTTTCTCAGAGTCTGGCAGGAACACGGATACATCACAGCCAAACATTGCAGGGAAATTTGCACACAGCAGAGCAAAATGAAAAACTACAAAGTGGCATGACATGCTTCACGCTGTTACGGGCCACCAACCTGCTCGTGCCGTTCTTACCTCAGCAATACTGAGGTAAGAACGGCTTCCAAACTTAACATAACAATCATATAGTTGGTCCTCCTGTCACTTCTTGAAATTAAATGTATACCAGACATCACAGTTTGTAAAATACAGTGAAAACACATGAAATGATGTCATACCAAAGCCTCACAAGGTTCTTGAAAGTTGGCATTATGAACGGTGACAGGTTACAGGTTCTAAAGTTCCTACAGTGGAAAAGAGGCTTTAAGCTTTACTATCACAAGTTTCCCATGAGTCGCCCCACAAATTGGGATGATAAAGTGATTACCATGGAATCAGTTTCAGATATTCACAGTTCCCCCCAGAACGAAGTGTGATAAGTTTGGTGATCCAATGACTCGTCATCTAGAGCGAAGATCAGATCCAATATTCTAATTTGAGCAGCACTTTATATAAAATACCTGCAAAAGTAACTGCTTTGCAAACTTTTGCAATTCATGTCACCGAGTTTGAGCCAGAACATTTTCACATGTATCAATTGTTGTTCCTGGTTGGCATTTTGTATTTAAAAAAATCCAACATAACATAAATGTATCATCCTTTTACGGACGAAAACCTGAGGAACAGTGATTGACCTAGACACAAACAGCACACACACACACACACACACACACACACACACACACACACACACACACATACACACACACACACACACACACATACCCACACACACGCAAATACATGCACAGGATACACTGCTGTGTTAATGTTACTTTGTTTCGTTGATTCTTGATCCTTTTTGACATTTTTGAAAGTTTATTTTGTGCTGTCTATGAAAAGCGCTCTGTGCTCCTGGCTTGAGAAGTGCTATACAAATAAAATTATTATTATCATTAATATTGTTCTTTTTCATGCCAATGACACAAAGATAGAATTTCAATCTGTAGGTGGTGGAGATGTTGTGAAATCCCACTAAAGTAAGTTTTTGCACCTTTTTCATAGAGAAAAGTTGTGTACCTTACCTTACTTAATTAAAAATTGACTTCACATATAGAATCAGCACGAATATCAGCAGAATAAAATGGGGCTGTTCACTACATAACTGACAGATACAGCCTGTACAGATTCCAGTTGGCAGTGTCTCCTATACAGCAGTTATATAGTACAGAATATATGACAAGCAAAACACATGTATTGACAGGTTATGTAACAGGATGTCAGTTCTGCCCTTCAAAGCAAAGCAGCAGCGGCTGCTCAAGCAAAGGAAACTGTGAAAAATGATTTCCATGCCTTCAATTACAGGTCTGCTGTTATAATTAATTTGATGACAAATCAGACTTGTATAATTAAAAATTATTCATTTTAATTAATTAATTTGTCTTGTTCAAAGGCCCGCCTGTTCACTTTTGCCTCTGTTATATCATCTAAGTATTATTCTCCATTAACCTTATCCCTGTTTATATTCTAACGGTGTGCCCAATACAGCTCCTTCCTGTGTCACCGCAGTAAGACAAGATTGATTCTGCCCTTTCAAAATGTTCCAGGACACTCCCTCAAGCCTTCAGTACACAGCACATCTGCATCGTCCTGCTCTTTACAGGATTACACGTCATGCTATAATGCTAATACAACAAATGCCACTATATAATTTGTTAAATAAACGCTGAAGCACCTGGAACACATGTAATGTACAATAGGAATTCATGGCAACTAGAAAGAACATGATTGTCCCCTGTTGGCGTGAACTGTGTGTCACTTTGTATTTGGCGACATGGACACCAAAGATCGAGCTAGACCGCAGCACATGATTAAAATGGCGAGTCAGGTCATCGGGTGTACTCAGATGTCAGCTGCGCACCTGTGCAGAGAGCTTGCTCTGAATAAGTCAGAACACATTTCCAGCGAGTTCGCATATCCGCAATACAGCAGGTTCAACCGAGTCGACAGCACAGTAAAGGCGGGCTGCTGAAGAAAATAAAAATGGGGTTTAACAAGACATTTGTCCCAACCACAGTTATTCTGTTATGACTGCAATTAGACTGTCTTTAAACCTGCAACTAGACTTTTAAATGGTAAGGACAGTAATCAGCAGGCTGTAGGAGTTTGCAGTTTATTGGCCGAGGCTGAGTTCACTGTCTGATTTCCAGGCTGATGTTGACTTTGATGCTGTTTGCATTTAAATTAGAGACAAAAACTTTATTTAATCAGTATATTTTGAGATTGAGATGCTTATTTTTTTTATCATTTCAAGATTGCTGTGTGCCTTAAATCTCAGATGCATCCACATACATGAGAAGGGATGTGATTCCATGTTTGTTTTTTTTGTCAGCAAATCCTATAAAAAGAGTACGACAGAGAACTGCTCAGTATACTTTCCAACTTCCATTTCCTGTCTGTGCCATAATAGCTACTTAATTTGGTCATTTAAACTCTTAAAACACCCATTTACAATCTGTACCATATTCTCTGTTCTTTCTCTTTTGTGTCTTTTATGTTGTCTCCATCTAGCTGCTCAAAGCTGTGGTATTTTTGCACTGCAATTCACACAGGTCACCTGTTTGTTTGTTTTTTTTTTTGGGGGGGGGGGGTTTGTTTGATTGCTTTTTGTTGTTTGTTTTTTTTCCTGTTAATGAAATTTGAGTTCTGTTACAAGTTCATCTATTTATTTATTTATTCTGTTTATTCCAAACAAATATAACTCCATCGCATCCCAGATTTTCCGGGAAAAAGCTTCCAAGTCTTCTCACTGACAAATATAACTTTCACCAAGCAATATTCAGGGTATCAACTGAGGGGTGCAGCAAGACTTGCCTTCATTTGAGAATGTCAATCTTTATAAGTGAGAATAATGTCTTTCTCTTCTTTGTAGAGCCTCGATAGAAATATAGTGGTACGGAGCCACGCACGAGTGTCTTCTCTCACCTTGAAAAACGTCCAGTTCACGTACGCGGGCCAGTACCTCTGCACTGCCAGCAACTCCATCGGTCAAGACACCCAGCACATGTACCTGGAAGTCCGCTGTAAGTCCCTCCTTCCTTACTTTTGCCTCCTGCATCAGTGCTTTCAATACACATCACTTTTAAATTTGCACTTTTCTAATTCACTCATGAATGAAAAAATATAAAGTCAACATTTTTTTTGACAGTTTTATTATATGAAACATTTTAAATAACCATAAAATTCAATGAGTTGAAGGAATAATTCAGTATTTTGGGAATACAGTATACGCTTATGAGAGTGAGAAAACACTATAACACACTGGCATAGACTAGCATAAATAATGGACACATGAGGATCCAGCTTAACCTCTCTCTGATGAAAAAAATCCTACAAACATTTGCCAAGAAATTGTTCCAGCTTGTAATTGTGCTGTTGTCTGTTCTGTTTGTGTACAGATGAAACACATTAGTCAGCTCTGTAGGTGTTTGGTAGACATATTTTTTTTTTATATGGAGCCAGGTTAGCTGTCTCCCCCCTGCCTCCAGTCTTTATGCAAAGCAAGGCCTGACTTCAGCAATGTACTTGATCTTTTGATCTTACCTCACTGTCAGAAAGGGGGAAAAAAACAAGTGAATACCCTTAAAATGTTTCAGCTATTTCTTTAAGAAAAAAAGAAAACTCATTCCTTTATTCTCTTTAGTCAGTGCAATATATCATGTATTCATTTTCACATAGCCTGAATCCTCTTCATCTGACAAACTCGCTACCACTCATTTTATGGACTAATGTACATCTTCACTGATGATCAAGAAATAAAGTCAGGACATAAAATCTATGTAAAAGTAAAAATTCTGCACTTTGTAACAGGCATCTGTCTTTTGTTGGACTTAAATTGAAACAGCTGCGGCAGCTTCTCTTGTCTCCACATTTGCCCAAATCAAATGTCATCAAATTATTAAGAGTCAGTGAAAAATGCCTGTTATTAGTCGTAGATAGTTCTTTATCCAAGTCGAATCCCAGTTTTTTTTGGCTGTGATATATCCTCAGTCTGTGATTCCTTGATGTTTTTGGAAGCTTTTCCTCAACATGTCTGTTTTTATCTCAGATAGTGATTTCCTGTGTTTCTTAAAATGGCTTTTGACAGTTTCCAGAGAAACTCTCCGGTCTTTGATCATCAGCTGTTGATTTTACCTATAGGCAGGGAAATCAATATCACTAGCAACATCACAATAAGAGCAAGAATGCCTTTCTTTACCAGTCAAGAGACCTGAAACCACAACTTGCCTCGTGACTGCCTTGCATGTTGGAGTGTTGTTTTCTTCTACAAAGAGATCTTTACTTGAGTGAATGTTGGGGCAAAAAGGGCATCTCTCGACAGAAGACCTCAATGTTTGATTCTGATAGACCGACACCGACCTGAAGCTCGTTTCACAAAGACAAACTGAGTGAGAGTACTGCAGTCTGATCTATTGGTTGAACATGATTTTGTAAGTTTAAGTGTAAAGTCGCTACTTACTTCAGTAGCTGGTTAGTTTTAACACTGAACCTGCTACTTTACACTATCTGTACTGTTACGTAACTGAGTGAGCCACAAGTTTTTGGGGGATAAAGTTAGAGAGAAAAACCCTATGAGATTACCTCATTAAAAATTCAACATGTAGATGTTTTTCTTTGCTAAGGTGAGGATTGCTGCATCACACAAATACAATGATAAATGGAGCGGCTGCATGCAATATATATATATATATATCCACAATATCCCTGGTTTGAATCCGACGGGACTTTTGTTGCATTTCGTACCCACTTCTCTCTCTATCCTTGTTTCCTGTGAGCATCTCTGCCACGAACTCACTAATAAAGGCAAAATACCCCCTAAAGAACTTCCATCTTAGTGAAAATAAATGAACTTGAATGATGTTAGCAGCAATTCCCACTGCAGGCGAACACAGTAAAGCAACATAGAATCACTGTGCTGTTAACTGTGCAACACAGTCTCAGTCTTATTACAAATGTAGAGAAATGTTAGTATGTTACACGAAATATGCTGCACATATGATCTTACACACTGATGCAGTTTCTAAATAAAGTAAAACTCAAAAACATTGGCTGAATGAGCAACAGTTTCAATCAGTTAGGCAACATTTACTATGCCAGTAAAAACAACGCACACTGGATGCAGCAAAAGAAAAATGTTCAAATCTGGGAAATTGTAAAACAGACGAGCATCACAGCAAAAAAAAAGCTTTGTTCAGACAAAAGAAATGCTCCGAGGATACAGTGTCTGGGCAGTCATCTCCAATTCTGGGGATAAGTGGTAGGCGAGAGAGCAGGGTTTGCAGGGTCAGTCGTACTGTGATCTGTTACCATGGAAACCCAGGTCTCAGTTTCTGACATACTGTAGCTTTAGGGTACGTGGCTTTTTAAGGCTTATAATGATTTTCTTAGTGTTTGTGCAGCTGTCTAATTAGTCTCGCCATTGAGCTCAAGTCCTAAGTCCATAAACCAGTCGGACCATATCAATATTTTTTGCCCGTTAACACTAGAGAGTGACAGAAGTCAGGCTGAGGGATAGCGATGGCATGCAGTAAAGATTTAAACAACTGAGCATTGCTGACACATGCTAGTTTATGTCTTAAGATGACCTATGTGTTTTTATATTATTATATATTATAATTAATTAGAGAATAAGAAATGTATATACCTTGCACCTACATGGTCATGAGATTAGAAATACATTTCTGCACAAAAAATCAGGACTATGGATTTTGTCTCCCTTAACTTACATTTAAAGTATATTATAAAGGGAACTCTTAATGGTTAATTTAGCAACAGGAGGTTTTGATTACAGCAAGAAAAACCTGTTTGATTGTTGATTTGAGCACCTGAGCACCTTTAAAGTGCTAACTTCTGGCTATAAGGGTCCTCTGAGTTGTTCATATAGGACCGGTTGTCCTTTTCACCCTTTGGGTTATGTATAAAAAGAGTTATGACTTCTACATGCATCCATTGGTTGTAGACATAAACCTACTGAATATAAAACTGAAGGCAGTACATTGAATTTATTGTTCGATTTGCTGGAGAACAGAATCTAAACAACAAAACTGCCTCCTAATATTTAAAGACATTATATCTTAACACCTGAAAAAAAAAACTAACTGTACCATCAAACTGAGAAATACCAAGTAAATGTGCTCTGTGGTGAGTTAGCTGGTGGTTTTCTATGGATTTTCCCATCAGTACCTTAATTTACTCAAAGCATATGCTTGGAAAGACTGGATTTGCATAATGGAAGCCAAATCATACTTGATCTTGTTTTGAAATCGAATGTTACCTTGGTTTAAAAAAAAAAGAAAGAAAGAAAAAGAGAGGGAGATAGAGATAGAGAAAAAAAATGCTAATGAACACTTAATTGGATTAATGTGCCCTGCTCTCAACGTGCCAGCAATTTGCTCAGAGATACAATCACAATACAGCGTTGATAGAGTTGTTTGAGGGCTTGCAGTTAGCTAGAGTAATCAGCAAGTAATCAGGTAGCTGATTCACTGTTGCCAAGCAATTATCGATAAGAAAAGGTGCTTTGTCTTGAGCACAACTCTCACTCTGTCCTCTCCATCACTACTCGCCCACTCACACAATGAAAACATTATCTAAGCAAGGAACTTTTTATCTGCCGCACAGCATGATCCCATTAGCTGGGTTGAATGTGTTTAGGTTTGCTGCGGAAGGACTGATAGGAAAGTATTAATATCTCCTCTTTTTTGAGCTCTGCTTTTTCCAGCAGTTGGAAGAGGTTGTTTAGATTGATTGTTTAAAAAAAAAACGCATTTTGAGCTGCAAGCAGGACACTTTTTCCTCCATCTCTTTCATGGCTAGCTGTTTCATTTCATTATTGATTTTTATCCTTTCCAAGTTCAAGACATTTAATAGCTTTAATTACAATGATGATACCTGTAGTTTTTTAAGCTGCAGCAGATTTGGGTTGACTTTCATGTGCAGGCAGCTATTGTTTTCCACACCAGTGTATGGTTGTGCTGAGCTAACAAAGGATGAATTTGTGGCCAAACCATGATTTATTTCATTTTTTTCATTCGCTAACATAAAAATTCTGATTACAGTAGTTCTTAAACAGCCACAAAATAATGAATAATCATCAAAGGATTACAGTAATAGCTGATTATGACTACTCATTTCACAATATAACATTTATAAATAAGTTACTATCCAGACTATAAATACAACTTATATGCATACATATGGATACAGACATACAGTGTAGATACAGACATTGGTATGCATGCATGGAGCTGTAGAGAATAAACACATATTCAGTGTTTTATCACTCAGTAAAGCACTCTTTTATTAGACTAGTATTTAACATAGTACAGTAATTATACCTTAACTGTTACCTACTGTAAACTATCCCTATTAATTAACGCCACTGCAGCACTATGTTTTGTATGTATTTTATGTTTAACATGAGCTACATAATCACTACTAGCAGATATTTGCCTGCTATTTGCAACTGCACATAGACCACGAGAGGAAGCTTCAGAAATCAAACAGGAAGGTTATAATCACTGAGGTGATTCAATGAGGCCCAAAAAGCAGCATTGATAGAACGAGCGAGAGTGTTATCAGGGCTGCAGGAGATGGAGCATCTATTGACTCAGCCTCGTCCGTCAATCCGACCGGCAGCAGCTCCGCAGAGATTTTCAGGGTCAGGAGTAAAGCCTCAGCGGTGTCAGGGGCCACAACATTTTTGCAAGCACTCAGGAAGCAAAGCATACTTCACTGTATTGAGAAGGGCTGCTTGGTGATGTGAGCAGGATGCAATAAAAGGAAACAATGCATAAAAAACAACTCTTTATTGTTATTCTCTATTATAGCCTCTTACTTCGCAATGACGATGTCAAAAATATGGGCTTGAGATGATGAGTGTTGACCATATGGCATCATTTCAATTCAATGAGCATGTCAGACTAGCTTGGTAAACAGGGCTTAGATTGTTGCATGAATGGTAGAGGTGTTATTGGTGTGTCTGCAAGTATCAATTATAGAGCAGAGGGAAAAAATAATCTCATATTCATCAAACACAATATTAACCAGCTGGATTTCCAATAGCAGTTGGAAGTGACAGTGTGTAGCTCTGTTATTTCTTTTTTTCTTTTTTCTTTTGACAATGCTCTTTTAGACTCTCTGTATAATAGTGGCATTCGGCCTTGTGAGACGTTGAAGTATTTTGTGTAATTGCTGACCTGGAGCGTCTCACAGTACAACATTGCACTTACAAGCAAAATCGGCAAAAAGCTGCAATTTTATGTTCCTGAAAAAGCAGCACAGGTTTGTTTTTTAAACCTGCCTTAAATGTGCAGAACTAAGACAAGAAAGTAGCTATTAGGCGACTTTTAGTGTTTGCCATTCTGTAAAACTGCAAATTGTGTCAGTATTGCCATGAGTAACCCCAGCTGCCTGCAGGAGTGTGTTTAAAAGTATTAAATGCATAGTGTGATCCTCTCACAGCCTAATGAAGCAGATTGAAGGAGTAAAATGCTTTAGATTTTCAGTAAAATCTTCCAAAAGAGGTCTCCCGTGATGTTTACCGTCTTTACTCCCCTGTGTGTTGCTGCAGATGCTCCGAAGGTTCTCGGTGCCGTGGCAGTGTACACATGGGAGGGGAACCCAGCCAACATCAGCTGTGAGGTGAAAGCTCATCCCGGAGCCTCTGTGGTTTGGTTCAGAGATGGCCTCCAGCTCCCCGATGCCAACACCAGCAACACCAAGATCTACAACACGCCAACCGTCAGCTACCTGGAGGTCTGCCACACCTGCCATCTTTATACCGGCACACAAAAGCACAGGAGTTAATATAACACAAAGGGACTGTGTGTTTGCAAGGAACTGGAAATTAAAATTTTGGCACGGCATGTCAGCTGTCTGGTTTCAGTAAATATTGTGTCCACATTAACAGCAGCTACCTAACAGATAACAGTCATCCATTAGAAGAAATTATAAAAACTCTTTTCCACTTTTTTGTCATTTTGAATCTAAAACACATCAATATCTTGGTAATTTGAAAAGGTTTTCTATTTGTTATTGATAGAATGAAACAGGAAAACAATAGAAAAGATTAGAGATTCTTCAGTGTCATTACATGAGTAGTCAACAAGTAGTGGAGTACAGACTGCTAGACACAATGCTAATTAACCGCTGTGTAATGATTACTTCCTAAATACCTGTGCATCTGCCTAGCAACCACCTGCCTAATGAATCACATGTGATCAACCATGAATTAACTGCTCAATGGCACAAATCTGATATCTAATAACTACAGTTCCTTGTAGTATTTTTTTTTCTTATTCACCTACAATGCCTCACCAAATGATCTGATATTGATCTGTGTTTCTGTCTTTTTCTGTCTCTCAGGTTACCCCCGATGCTGAGAATGGCTTTGGGAGCTACAACTGCACAGCAACCAATATGATGGGTACAGAGTCCAAGGAGTTCCTTCTGATCCCAGCAGGTTTGTTGCAAGTTTGAGAGCTTCACAACCCCCCCACAAAAAAATGATGTGACATTGATTTTTGTATATACTCCACCCTCCCATTTCTATATTTATCAAAGCCAAAAGGGATCCAACCATCACAACCAAATGGTAATTCCAAGGCTTTGGTTTCTAAAGCTGAGCTGTTAACCCCCTCATGTTCCTACACCTCAGCAATACAACCATGGTCAAGGATATTAAACTCAATGAGATAAGTAGGTAGGTTTGTAGATAAGATACAAGTACTGTGCAAACGTCTTAGGCCACCATTAGATTTGTTGTTTTAGCATTGCTATAATGACCATATATAATTATTTTTCAGTCTCTTTATTAGAATACAACCAGAAAATACAGGAAATGTGTAAACAGTATTAAGAAACAGGGGGGAAAAATAAGGAAAAAACTGCTTCTATAGGCTAAAGTGGTGAGTATTTAGTGTGACCTACCCTTAAACTTAAGCAATAGCAGGAACCTGGCTGTCTTAAACCTAAATGGAGTGGAACCTTAATTAATATAATTGCTAACATCTGTATTTGCTAACATATATATTTGTACTGTATAACCCTATTTCATGTCAAAATGACTGTTGTGAAAAAGGTCAATTACACCAGGTTTGAGCATTACATACACACAGTTTTTTTTACTCATTGGAAGCTGTTTAAGATCACAGAATTTGACATACATAACATCACAATTGTGCATCTGCAAAGTCAGTCTCCATAAAAAGTGTTCAAGATGTGTTTGGTGCCAAAGGAGGTCACGCTAAATACTGACTTTTTCATGTAGAAACCATTTTGTTTAAATGTTGTCTTTCTTCCTGTATTTTCTGTTTGTATCTTAATAAAGAGACTGAAAAGTAAATACGGATGCTCATTAAAACTTTGCTAGAACAACAAAGCTAGTAGTGGCCTAAGACTTTTGCTCAGTACTGTATATCCCTGTATTCCCTGCACAGAGTACAGCATTCAAATAGAAATAAACTACACACTGAACCATAAGGAACTGCACAGCACAGACTACATAATGACCAAAAATTCAAATGACACTCGAAGTGTCCTTTAAATTCTATTTTCTTTGCACTGCACTGTTTGTATTAGCTTCGGTGGGTATGCAAATAGTTTTGACCCATCAGAGGGGGTTGGCCACTCAGGACATACACTTTAGTCGACATAATTGTGGTAAAAAAAAACAACAAATGCTGCTGCCACTGTGTATAACACTGTAGGTGTTTCAATGTGTTTTCTGTCTGTTTTAATTTCCTGCATAACTTAGCAGTATGCCTAAAGCTCAGTTTAATACAAGAGTAGTTGAAACTTGTAACTACTGCAATGCGTCAGTCTGCAAAACCTACACGTTTTGTCTCTGTACTTCAATTCTAACTGACAGCTTTTCAGGCTTTTTTGTTGTTGTTGTGGTTGTTGTTGCTGGATATAATTTGTAGCATCTTAAAATATGAATGAGGATAGTGATAGTGAGCAGGCGATGCCATCAACAGGCTTCATTCAAGCTGAGATGGGTCACTTCACACCACTGCAGCTTTTCCCTTCAACGTTCTTCAAACATTTTCGTTGCGTCATGAAAATCTTTGGTCTGAACTGGGCCTTAAACGACTCCTTCCAACCAAAGTTTGACTAAATGGGTGAAAGAAGCCTATAAAATTCACCTTCACACCTTATTTTCCACATTCATATATCATTGAGGAAAATTCGACATGTAGCGTCAGGCAAAGAGCTCCACTGGTCATTTCAATTTCAAGGGTAATAAGGCAGTCTCTGCATCACATACTAATGTTGCTCAATCTAGATATCAGGTAGGTTCATCATTACAGGAGACACATGATGCCTAGGGGGGAAAAGAACTACAAACCTAAAGAAAAATGATAGGATAATTTTCAGCTGTGTTTCTGTGTGCATGATGTCAGTGAGTGACTCTTAGAAGTTTGCAAACACAGACATTGATTGATTAGTTAATTCTTTCACCTTTTAGCATTGAGTTTGTGTTGCAGTGTTGTGTTTGAAATAACAGCATTGAGCACTGGTTTCAGCACTGACTTGACTAAAAGCCTAAAGCCAATTTGTGAACTCCAGAAGCTGCACATTGATGATTTTAGTTTTTTTCTTAAAGATATACTAATAGTGCAGTTTAAGTGTAAAGCTGGTGGTGTTGCTGTTAAACTGTATCTCTTTTATTTCACTTTTCTTTAGTTTTGTCTTTTTAATCTATATTAACCTAGTTTTTCACCCTTTTAATACACTTTTTTCTCTTATTCTCTCTTATTTTTTTTAACTTTTTTTTCCTCTTGCATGCATTGGTCTCAATTTTTTCTTTTTTCTTTGTAATGTCTTCCTTTTCTTCATGTTGTCTCTGCATGGTCTTCATTTGTTCTGTCTTATTATCAGCTTGTCAATCAACAGTGAAGCATTTTGAACTACATTATCCTGCATGAAAGGTGCTATATATATAAAGTGTTAAGGGGTTCATCCTTTGACATTGATTGTCTTATCTACAACAGGACACTTTATCTTGATATAACAGCAGAGTAGAGACCAAGGGGGCCATTAAGTTGATTAGCAGTCATCCTCTGGTAACCATGACTACAGTGTATCAATGCATTATATGACCAGCAATTGTTAAGATACTGGACTCTCACACTTATTGATTACCACCATTAAGCTCTTACGACTGAAAGATCAAAAAACAGGTCTCCCTGTGTCTGTTCGGAGGCACTTCGGTGTCTACAGACTACTGACTTTAAGGGGCCTCCTTTCGTACACTGTGCCCTATCTTCATGAATCAGGCAGGAGCTAAAGCTGCCTCTGCAAACTCATTCAGGCATGTCCAACCGATCTTCAGTAATTGGATGACCAGAGGCATTGGGGCTGCCGAGGCTCACCAGCAGCAGCACAGTTGTGAGAAGGGGGCTGATTTGAAGCAGTACATTACCAGTAGGTTGTTGCAGGGGGCTAATATCAATCAGAGCCAATCACTTTGGATCTTTTAATGCCTTTAAATGTGTTTATTTCCATGCTAGAGTTTGGAAACAGAGGAGAAAGGAGAGTCCAACCTGATATTCCTATTTTGATGTCACACGACAGAAATATACATACAGCTTATTATAAAACATTACATAAGCAATTCAGGAAGTGTCATTAAGCTCTCTCAGGATGAGTTTTACATGAGACCTGAGAACAAATGTCAATGCAAACATAACATCATAACGAGACATCAGACAGCAGTCATCACACTTACTCACTTAAGTAGAGGCACTAATTAAAACATTCACAAGTATAATTAAAAACATCAGTTTTATAACTTTGACACCTATGTGGAGGAAAGAGTGTCACTGACATTTTTTTCAGTGATGAGTGAGATAATTAGTAATAAAGTAATAAATCTAAGGGCATCCTGTGGTTAAGTGGCAGCTTGAGCACGAAATGTCTAAATTTATATATAGAACATTTTCATAGTTAAAGCTTTACAAAGAGAGATGATATAGATGCAAGCAACACGCTAGAAAATACAAAACAATTATTATAGGAAAATGTTACGCCTGTCAAGTTAACCAGATGTCTGTTTAAGCCATTATCATGATTATACATATAAAGTCCATGTGAAAAATCTTGTTTACATGGTTTAAAGACTTATTTAATGAAGCATAGGTGTTACATGTAGTCTGTGAATGATCTGACAGTGTATATTCAATAGTCTCTGTGGTGTTGCTAGCTTTTGAAATTAGTTTTGGAAAAGAAAATCATAACAATTATTTTTCTTTTGTCTCTGTTGCAGAGGTGCCGTCATCGCCTGAAATTCTACAAGTGGAGCCTTTCTCAAGCACAGCAGTGGTAGAGTTCGAGGAGCCAGAATCCTTTGGTGGGGTTCCCATTATCAAGTACAGAGTACAATGGCGAGTGCCCAGCCAGGACTGGAAGGGCAGGGAGTACACTGCTGAGGACTGTGAGTCAAACATTTCCTCCTTTCATCAGATATTGTGCCTGTAGTGTTCGCAGCTGTGCAAACACAATATGACACACATTATTTTACAATAAATGTTTTTTTATTAGCTTTTTATTTCAGTATTATATTATGTCAAAGGCTGTGATGTGTCAACAGAAAGTACGCACTTTAGTGCCTGATATGATTCAGCGTTGAATTAGTCTTTTAGTGCCTGAGTCATCACCACTTACCTACATTTTCCATACAAGCTTATAAAAATATACATTTACTTTAGCAAAGTCAATACAAGAATGTAATTTAATTCTGTCTTCAGGTTTTCTGTGATGTCTTAAGATGCATCACATGCTTCAGCTTTGTTCTTGCCTCTTAATCATAAACTCATTGAAACTTTTTGAGTATCAAGTTAATCCACTGATTGTTGATTGTTTTCTGAAATTGTTAGACAAAAATTGGATGTTGGTAACGCATAATAACCTTTCAGCATGAAAAAAATGTATTTAATTATTTAAATTTTGATTTGATTTAACATTTTATTTCAATTGTGTAAAAGAGAAAAACAAATGTGAAAAACAAAGCAAAATGGTCTAAAAACAATAGACTTACACATAACAGTAAGCATAACGCCATGCAAGCTTGTCAACCACGTCCAAAAAGGAGCAGGAAGAAGTTAAGAACACCTATTAAATCCCACCCTTTCTCCATAAATCAATGATTGCTGTATAACAGCTTCCTCATATATATGAATCTCAAGAATAATAATTTCCTATATTTATACAAAAAAATGAATTACTAATTAATACTATCATACCACATACACATTTCTTACTAATGTATATTATATGTAATGTCACTATATACTGTAATCATAACTGTAATTTTGTATTATTTAAAACAAACAAAAAAAAAAACAGTCTTTAACAATAGCAACTTGTCAACATTAGTCCAGTTTCCATCATACAAAACATGACAGGAACTGTAGTGCCACAACATGTACATCCCAAACGTAAAAGACATACACGTATAAGACACTATGATTTTATATTCCTAGGACACTTTCCATTCATGCTCAGGTATTCAGTTGCTGTGCATTGAAATTATGTTAAAGGCATACATATATATATACATGTGTTTATATATATTGTTGTTAATTTTACAATCTACACATCTACGTTAAGGAAAATGGGCAAAAAAACGCAGACAAAACCAGCTATCAGCTACTCTTAATCCAAACATGACAGCACGGCCGATGTCAGGAGAAGAGGTGGAACACAGTGTAGCCTGAATGACAGTCAGCTCATACACTGACAGGCCCCAGATAATATCCCTGTCCCACTGAGGGTCTGTTGCTCGTACATATCTGGCTGGTTCTCGTCCTGTTTGCCACATGGGACACATCAGTCTGTGGCTGACAGGCTCTGCTGTCAGCTCAAGGCCCAAGAGCTGCCTGTCATGTAATTGTATACTCAAAAACACACGCACACGCACAGTACAGCACAGACTGTAAATGTTACCAAAAATATGTCGCTGAGCCACATCAGCTAATCCACATCTGATAAATTATAGCCTTTCAAGCACCCTCATACACTAAAAGGACATTTGCTGTTTGCAACTAACAGTTCTTGCTGTGTATTTAGGTTCATTTCTGAAATACTAAACGGCTTCTTATACTTAAGCTACAAAATGCCAGATAAGAAGGAAGTATATTGTTATTGATGGCTAAAAAATGCGCCAATAATAAAAGCGATTGAGTTTCAAGTGACTCTCACACTATTATGAACTAGGGCTGCCATCATATGTTTGAAAGAAGTACTGACAGACATACTACATCCATCAATGTGGGTCCAGATATATATATTTACCCCTGTGGCCAAAAGCTATACAAATACAGCAGTGGATATTGCAGAAGTGTACATATGAGGTGACAAATACATTGATATTTTACAATTTGTGTGACATTTAGAGGCTTTTAAGGTATAAGTCAGGTGTTCCTACAGATCTTACACATATGTAGTTTCTCCTTTTAAAAAGGCTGAATAACATTATCCAAACAGCAGTGTCTGGACAGCAATGGAGGTCTGTGGTACAGAGGAATAAGCTATAGCAGACTTTGGCTATACAGACAATACTTGATACAAGAATTGCTGGTTTTGGTCTTTTCATGAGATTTGTTGACAAAAAGAAAAATACAGAATATTACCAGACCGGTTTAGACTACCTACTGTACAACAAAGCAACGCCATCACAAAGCTACAAATTAATGCCTGCCACTTGTTGCTGTTTTATAGGCGTGACATGCTTCACATCAAAGTTGAGCTGGCTTCAACTTTTTCATTGAAGCTTCAACCAGTCATATGTTTTTGTGCCACCATTTCCACTCCCCTCATTGTGTTCAGTCTAAAAAATGGAAGAAATACAGATCCTCACCGTTAGCCAGTTGCCTGTGTTATTTATTGCATTTGTCTTTGTATCTATTTGTACATCAAGTTCTGTATTTTTAACAGTACAGGATAATTATTTAGTTCCTGGGTTCCCTTAATTTGTATGAGCCTTAATGGAAATAGAAACAAACAAAGAACATCTTGAGTTACTTTTTTACACATTATTTGTTCAATTGTCTTCACCATAACATAAGATAAGATAAGATAAGTCATCCCTTTGTTAGTCCCACAATGGGGAAATGTGCTTAATTACAGCAGCAAGTGGACAGTAAAATAGAAGAGCAGCAATAAGAAAAAGAATGAAGAGCAATAAATAATAAGTACAAAAAACAATAAAGACTATGATAGTAAAAAATATATAATAAAATAATTGTGACATTATTCACATCATTTACAAGAGTAATATTGATATTGAGTGGTAATATACCAGAGATGATATTGTTAATGCACAGATTAAAGTGAACGAAAATATATATGTATATTATATGTAATTGAAATTAGTAGTATACATGAAATATTAAGAAATTATTAAGAGGTAGTTTAATTTCAAATTGTTCAAGGGGAGGTCTGGGGATGATGCTGAGTAATGAGGAGGCAACCTGTACTAGTTTGACATTTTTTATGTGAGCTCCACAATTCAAATTCAATTAACCTCCATTGTAATTGGTGAAAACAAGAAAAGTCAGACAGATCTCCCAAAACCTGGGACAATAGGGGTTTATTTGTGGATTTATTTAAGGTGGAACTAGTTTCATATTGCAGCTTTAAGCCTGTAACCATAACAGCAATCATTCATACTGCCTTAATATATTCAAAGACGGATTTCTCTGACATTAGTACACATTCCTTAATGCTGCAGTAAGCATGTATTGTGTCAACACAGTGATTAATACATACAAACGTCAGTCAAATTTCCAATGATTGTTATGATTTCTGGAGATAATCTTTTAGTTAAGCTGACGAAATCAGCTTGTGTTAATCATTGGCAAATTACTCCAAGACGGATGGAAATAGGAACATGAATGGTTTGTGCAGTGAAATTGACAGTTTTATTGATATTGGTGGGTCTAAAAGTCCACTTCTGAATTAATTTGGTCATAAATGCTTTGTAGCTGTTTTCATGTAGTTTGTCCAAGCAGCCATTTCTGCATGGTTCATTCTGAAAGTCTCTCATTGAGACATTAATCTGAAACACTTTTAGAAATGTCACAGTAATCAAAAAAAATGTGTCTCAGCTGTTTTGTACCGGAACCTAAATTTGTTCTCATCCATGAAATTACTATTCTTTGTATTACACAGTGAAATATCAGCCAAGTGGCTTTTTATATGACAAAAATCAAGAAGCATGTGCGTTTCCTGATTCAAATCTACACAAATAACATTGTCTTCTTGATCAAATGTAGTATACTTTTAATAGAAAATGTGATTCTTGTTACCTCTGAAGAAAAACACCAAACATTTCCACTCTTTATAGAATTGTTTACATGCAGTATGTTATATTTGAGGCTATTAAAATGCATTTTCGTTGAGTGATTACTGTGTAAATTAATTCACTTCAACCTTGGAATTTGCATTGCAAGATTACAGCATCAGGCTCTCATAAATAGCGTTATTTCTGTTACTACACTTGACACACACACATTACAATTGGATGTAATGTTCCAAGAATGAGGCCAGTAATCAAACACCACTCAACCACACTTTAATCAAAATCTTTTTCCTAGTGTTGGATGCTTTGCCCCCCGTGCTCACCGACTATTATTACATCCAACTACTAACCCTTCAATTGGTCACACTGTGGTTGCTATTTATCTTCAGCTTTGACACCCATCATTGAGTCTCTTCATGAATAATCCAGTTAGGAGAATATATCAGCCTATATACCTGCAGTGTCCCACCCAATATACACATGAAACCATTTCACCCAGCAGCTCCTGTCTGTGCTGCAGTTAATGTTACTGGCTTCTAATGGAAGAAGAGAGAAAAAAAACATAATTATTGGCAGCACTCTGCACCATGTTTTCTGGTGAGATAAACATGTGTTTTCTAGGATGAAGCTAGGGTAAACACATGAGAGCTTATTGAGTCATTGTAAAAACAGTTTGTTTTTTTTGCATTTTCAAGTTCACATTTATTTTATTTATCATTAGTCCCTGAGCATGAATGTGCCATTTTTGAAGGGCTAAGATGCTTGAAAATTGGTGAATACGTCAGAAGTGGCAAAAATTGCAGATTCTGTAATAACTGAGCTCAGTAATGGCCATTAGGCTCTATAGCGCCCCCTAACTTCAGGCCATGTTGAGTTAAGTTGCTTTGATGTTCATGAAATTCGGTTGGATCATTGCTCTCATTATTCTAAACAATTTATTTTCTTCTTTTTTTTTCTCGCTGTAAAGAATTTAAGCTATTTTGAATGTCATGTGTCAGTTTTTTACGAACATGTGTGAAGCCTTTAGGAGGCATATTGTATTGTATAGCCATTTTTTAATTAAGTGTGCAGGTTTTTTTTTTTGCAAAGTGAAGCCATTTACACATGTTTTACTTTAACAAACTCCTCCTAGAAAATTAACCTGAGCAACTTTAAATTTAGTAAGTGACATCTACAGACTTTTGTGATGTTTTGCGAAAACATTTGAGTTTTCATGGAAGGCCCTTTAGGTGTGGTGTGCCGGTCAGTTTTGCCCAAAACATGAAAGGCGCTGTAACTCCATTTTACATCCTCTAACATGCCCCAAATTTCTCATGCTTCATACGAGTCCATGCCAGAAGTTTACATGATATACAGCAACATGATGTATAGTTTAATATTTATGAAAATGTATATCCATGTCAGATGCCCTCGGGTAAATGTAATGCCGCATTGATTTTCGACTTATGAATTGCCTACAGGCAACAGGATGTGAGGCCTAAATGACAAATGTTAACGCAAGGTCCAACAGGTCCAGCGTTATGTAATACACACAGGAAATCCTAATTCAACCAATCACACTGATCCGATAATCCTGCCAATTCAGAGCCATGTCAACTAGGGATGTCCCGATCCGATATTTGGATCGGATCGGCCGCCGATATTAGCAGAAAATGCATGTCAATATCGGATCGGCCTGCACGGGAAAATCCCGATCCGGACTCCCGATCCAGTTTGTTTTCAAAACTCCGGTCCGTGTTTTCCAGCGCACCGATGTAGGTAATCCATTCCAGTTTTTTTCAGCTTTTCCCCCCAAATCCGGTCCGCGTTTTTCAGCACACCTAGCGACCTGTCCAGCATCCCACTATTTATTTATCAGCTTTTTTGTGTGTTTTGCTTTATTAATACAGTTTACAAAATTGTTTGCACTGATGGCTTTTTAAGCCCTGGTTTACACTCTTGTTGTTCAAGAGCAGAGCATTGATGCCAATTCAGTTTGTGTGGTTAATTGACTATTTATTATTTTGTCTATTTTGTGTTTATTTAACCCTGTTAAGAATAAACTGGTCAGCTTCTCATTACCAACCATTGTGGATTATTCAAACTAACCTAATTAAGTTGGCTAGTTGTTCTTAAGAGTAAAACCCTTTTCAACATGAGTATAACAACAAAATAAGTAAATATCTTTAATCTTTAATACATGCTTGGATCGGCCGGTATCGGTATCGGCCTATGCTAAAACCTACAATATCGGTATCGGATCGGAAGTGCAAAAAGCTGGATCGGGACATCCCTAATGTCAACTGACCTCCAGTTGCGATACCACAGCTGTTGCTCCCTCCATAGCTTTGTGCAGTTTTAATTTTTTATCCAATGAATGTGAAGTAGTGCAGATACAGGTACACGTAGCCTAAAACAAACACAATAAATCAACAAGAAGATGTAATGAGCAAGATGTATGACTTATGATTTGCTCTGACCCTCAGTGTAAAATAAGGCTTTATCCTAACAGATTCATTTTATTTACTTTATCTGGATCGCCATTAGCTTCCATAACATGTTTCATTGTTTTTCTTGATTACACATGAAATAATAATAAGGATGAACACAAATTTCATATTATATACATATATATATATATAAATGATCATTTGTGCAAGACCAATAAAAATCTACTGTACTGTTTCTACCATCTTGGTTTACTATTTTTGGTTCACTGTATACAGTTCATGCATGAAATAACACCAGCTTGCCTTCAACAGACAGCACCAAGATTACCATTGACGGCCTGAAACCAGAGACCACCTACGAAGTCAAAATATCTGCAATCAATGGCAAAGGCGAAGGCGAGAGCAGCCAGCCCAGCACTTTCCAGACTGAGCCAGTCCGTAAGTACTGCCCTCGCCGTTCATATCCCAGCTCTCAGTAAGCATCCTTCTGACCCCTATGCTTTGAACCTAATACTGTTGCTCACTCCGCCGCCTGTACATGTCTAGCTGAACCCAGGAGATTTCACCCTTACATTCCTCTTTTCCCTATACACCAAGCCCCATTTCAGTCCTTTTGCAGCCGAGCTAGAAGGAACAATAATTCCCGATGCTGCTGACGCTTCATAATCCAACTTGGTTGATTGTTTTAACTATGCAAGGTGTAACCTGTGTATCCTTTACTACTGAACAGTATTATTTGTATGTTTCCACTTGAATATTTGCAGTGTGTAAGGCAGACCTCGCCTCTTTCCATTACCCAGAGCCCTCCCTTCGTAGCCCACAAGTCTGATGATTTAGTGAAAGCTTTTCTGCAAGCACTTTTGCACTCTTAAGGCTGATTTATACTTCAGTGTGAAAAGGTGTTAGGTCTTTATTTATTCTTCAGTGACAGCAAGCATTCTCAGTATAGCAGCCATAGGTCAAGCTCTGCTGAAGATTGTTTATATTTTGTGGAGAAAAAAAATGGCAGCACATGATGAAATGTTGGGTGTTTCGGACATGAGGAAAAGTTTATATTTAACTGTGTTTGGAGGAAAGCAAGAGAGAAGAAAGTCACCTTACAGTAACAGAGCTAGGTTGATACAAGAACAGCTGCTTATTAGGCAAATAGGGGAAAGTTTGGACCATGTCAGCCATTGCATTTCTTTGTCAACCACAACAACACTTGCACTGGTTTTCCGAATGGTGTGGACCAATTTGCTGTAATCCTTTGTGTCAAATCCCAGCTGTGTTAGACATATGGCAGCATCTGCAACAGCGGGAAAAAAACAGGTGCACAACACCTGTCATCACCAATCAGAATGTGTCAACTTGACAGAAATTGTATCAACTTTGTGTTTCTTTGTGCACGCAGACATGTCAGGTAATACTTTCTCACTGAAGTATGAATTAGACCCAACAAAGGTCCAGAAGCTGCTATCATATTCAAGCTGAGACAGCCTATCCTAGCCTATTAAATAACGATCTCTTGGTCTTGGACCTTGGGCATTGGAATTGAAAATCACTGCAGAGTTTATAAAGGAGGAAACCAAAACCAAGACTGTATTTCTTGTACTTTATGTTTTCTGACAGAGGTATTGTACTGGATTGTGAACAGTTTTGAAAGAAAACTCTGTATTTGTCAAGCAGTTTCACAAGAAAGTCATAGTTAGCTATAAGAAAGTCCTCATAATATGGCAATGTACTTTTCTCAAACACAGGTAGTGAGTTGAAAAGTGGAGTTGAAAAGGTAATTCAGTTTTATTATTATAACATGGGTCTTATTTATGAAGCGATTTACGAAGACTGCGAGCTACTTCAGGCAGCCCAACTCAAGCTGCAGCCCCACTTACATGCTATATACCCCTCATTGTCGCATATATTCAGCACACCCTAATAATCATGGTGGTGTATTTAAGATGTCAGTACTCTACTCACACTTTGCTGCATAGATGCTGCCACACTGTTTTTTCCTTGTGAGGAGCAACAAAGTCAGACCCGACACTTCAAACACTAATGCTGTACATATAGAGTAGTTTTGGCTATAATGATATGAGCATTAACCTAACCATTTTCTGACCAAACAAATTGCTCTTATTAAATTAAGAAACACAAGCAAGTCGGATGCTAGGCTGTAAAAGAGCCAACACTTTATCTAGATGAATAAGCCACTTTATTTGGATGTAAGTAATGAGAGTAATAATCCGTCACTGTTCTGGAGAGCGGTGTGTACACAGTTGTAGGTTTTCCTTTTTTTTGCCTTCATTCTCTGATAGTCTCACTATATACTTTTTTCCAGTGTCACCACATTTGTAATTAACATGGTGAGTTTGACGTTATTATGTGTCAATTTGTTATTTTGTTTTACAGATCCAAATGACGGCCAAAAAACTATGAAAATAAGACCCAAGACATAATAAAACTGTATTATACTTTAATATGTATCTAACCACCGCAGCGTTAGTTCAGCCAGGTTACATTAGAAGGCAACCAATTTCTCTGTCAGCATGTTAAATCAGAGTCATAAATAAATCTTTGTTTTAGTCTGTACCAGCCTCTATGTCACGCTTCCATCTACGCTTCATCACCCCACTGCTTTTGTAGAAAATCCTCCTTATTTGGCCTCATAAGTTAAAGCCGAGAGTCTTTTTCCTACTTCAAGATGTTTCAGTGAAAAAAGAAGAAAAAAAAACAGTATCCGTGTGTATTCAATTCACAGTCTAAATCGAGCTTTGCACAGACTTGCAGTTGTGCTTAAACTTTATTTCCTTTATCAACTAGACCGGATTCAAAAGAAAGTAGAAGACACTGAGGAATCCATTGAGATTGAACACGTTGTCATTTGATGTGTTACATTACACTTGAGATGCAGCGTTGTTTCGACAAAAAAAAAACAAAGCCTCTTTTGTCCTTTTTCAACAAAACACTGAATCCATACCCACAACCAAAGTCACATCTGAGCTTGAAGTAATTTAAAAGACACATTTGTAATTTACTGGGTAACACAGTACTATCATTATCAAAGTCAAAGTTAGCTGCAGAACAAAGGGAAGCGAGACTTGCTGTAGACGCTAGGTTCAATAAGACAAAGTAGCGGAGTGACAGTGGGTTAATGATGCAGCAGAACAGAGTTGCCCTTTATCATTGTTCATATTTCTCATCTCATTGTCTTTGTTTCTTTCTCTTTTTTTAAAATTATTTTGCCATCGTCATTTTCCATCTGTTCTGTCTTCCATTGGACTTCTCAGAGTATTCTTTCACAAGTAAGTTTTTTCCCCCTCCTTTTTTCTGTCTGCCTTATTTTCTCCAGTAGTGGATCCATTTCATTTGAATTTTTATTTTCTTAACTCGGAGCATTGTCTCTGTACTGAAACATTGCTTTAATGATTGAGGAAACCTGCTATAATTATGTGAAAGTTACAGTGTTCATAATCTAATTGTGTCTTGTCTTCCATGAAAAGTTCTACAGAAAATCATTGCCCAATGCCCTAAAACCATGATTTTTCTTTTCCTTAATTGGATACCGGCATATATTCATTACCTGTTGCATTGCTTTTCCAGGCAGCATACCATCCCATTACTCTAATGCAGTTTCAGGTTTGTTAAACAGTGCAATAGATTGATATGACAGACTTATAGCCTGTAGCAAGTCAGTGATTTTGTACCATAGTCTTTAATCCTACCTGCTTCTTTAATAATGCTTGTTTGCAGCATCTTTCTTTTGGTGTGTCTCTCTAGTTAAAAAAATATATATTGTGCTTGTGCACTGCAGCAATGTGTTTTATAAGATCTTAAAAGAAGGTAGACAACAAAGTGGAACCAAGGTGTATTTTAATCAATGCATTATCCGTGTGAAATGAGAATACTTACTGATAATAACGCTAAAGGCTGTGGATCTTTGCATCTAAATGTCACCATAAATAATATAATGATTAGATATTTAGGCATTCAATTCACAGAAATAATTAGGATTCCAATTTGTGCTTGTGAAGTGCTTTTATTTCAGTTTTGTTATTTGACCCTTAGACATGAATCCACTTGTGTCTCAGAGGTCACAATAATACAAAAGAAAAATGACTGTAAATTGCTTCCAGGTTTCTGTTTGAGTGTAGATGGTGAAGAGCTGCAGCTTTCTTTGAACAGAGCATATGCTTATCGCTCTTTAAGCATCATTGAAAGTCTCTTTTATTCTTCATTTCTGTATCGGCTGAACAGCAGTTGAGATTAAAACCACCAATGTTTTTTGGCTGCTTGAAATTGAGTTGAGGCTGCATCTTGGCTTCAATCTGAGTAACACAATATACAAACAAACAAAAAACAGGATATGATTTTTACATGCTTAAAGATACAAAATAATTAAAACTGTGATGCCTCAAGAAATCCTTGGTCATATCTGTTTAACATTCAGTTTTTGACCAATAACTTGTATATATACATTTTTAAAACATTACTTTTGGCATTATCTTGGTTTAAGTGTAATAGCATACAGTTTATGTAGATTAGACTAAATCTGACAATCCACTGTGTTTACTAGTTGCTGCCAAACGAAACCACTGGTACCAAAGACAAAAGGCAGTGTGTACTCTATAAAACAAAAGGTACCTCCCACTGTACACTCACTCTTGAACAAATAAGAATGCAGCAAAGGATGTTCAACATGTACTTACAACTCACACTCTGAAAATAGTTGAGAGAATGCACAGGCATGCTTATCTTTATTTCCATAAGCTTTAATGCTTGCAGGCATTAGCCCTAAAAATTACAAGGCAACACATTCTGTTTCAACTTAGAAACTGTACTTTTTTAATCATCATGGGGAAATGTGTCTGTAGCATTTCCCTTATCCTAACTGCTAAGGAGCAGTGGGCAGCCACAGTCCAGCATTCAGGGACCAATTTTATTTCTAAAACCAAGCTGGTCAAAGTCAATTGCAGCAGTTCTTTACATCTCAAGCACTGACTTGTCTGTAGTTGTTAACATAGGATTTAATTCCTTAGAGTCTCTAGAGTAGAAATCTAATATTTGTTGCAGCCAAATTGGGTTGGCTGAAGTTAAATGAGTACAGGTGTAGAGCTCATGTATGTTGAAGAGAACTGATGATTTCAGTAAGAATGTTTTTGTCCCAATTGTGTTGTGTTGTTGCAAGTTTCGACTATCAAGTTCGACTTTCCCAGTTCAAACTCCATTCTTTTACATCTCTCACTATGGACGTTCCCATTGCATGATACAAAAAACTGATAGCTGATATAAGAGGAGTCAAATGTTCCAGAGGAATTCCTTATCACCAAGATTTAAAAGAAAAAAAAAAACGACCCTGCACTACTCTTGTGTTGTTAAGAAGAACTCTAGCATCTCTCACCATGTTTTCACCATCTTTCAGTTTCATCAGAGACACCACCCCCTATCGCCGCCACCAGTATGGCGCTTAGTGAGTATGCCAGTGTGCAGTGTGTCTCTCTCCACTTCTGTGTCTCTTACCTGCTTGGCCTCACAGTTAGTGTAGATGTCCATTTATTACTTTTGTGGCTCATAAAAAGGGCTCATCTCCATCTGCCGGTAGAGCGTAGAAAAACAGCAAATTGAGTCGGCATCTTACTGGCTTTGTTAAATGGCTTGAAATCTAATAGATTTTACTAACATTTGTCAAGGAAATGAAGGTTCAACCTCTGATGGACTGATTTTATGATATTGTGTGTGACATAATTAACATAACATACCTGCTCGTGAAGATTCAAATCGCATTGGTAGATCAGTGGCTGCACAACTCCATACTGACACTGAAGTGATTTTTTTATAGGAACCATATTTGTAATTAAGTAGTTGGTTGAAAGTAGAATCATAACACAATCATCAATCATACACCGTGTGCAGTATTAACCCTTGCTAACACTGTTTGAAAGTAGTTACATAATGCTAACACCTTATGTCGTGTTTGTGTCTTCAAGAATTTACTCTAAGTATCATTCATGTCAACAACTGGTAAAATGCAACTGAAAACTCCAAACCAGTGGTGGATAGTACAGAAGTATCTGTAATTTAACAAATATCGATGTCTTAACCCTCCTGTTGTCCTCTGGTCAAGGAAGAAGGAAAGAAAGAAAGAAAGAAAGAAAGAAAGAAAGAAAGAAAGAAAGAAAGAAAGAAAGAAAGAAAGAAAGAAAGAAAGAAAGAAAGAAAGAAAGAAAGAAAGAAAGAGAAAGAATGAAGGAAGGAAAGGAGTAAGGAACGAGGGAGGAAGGAAGGAAATAAATGAGGAAGGAGAAAGGAAGGAAGGAAGGAAGGAAGGAAGGAAAGAAAGAAGTAAGGAAGGAAGGAAAGGAGTAAGGAGGGAGGTAGGAAGGAAGGAAAGAAGGAACAGTCAAAACAGACGGACCCGGGAGGACGACAGGAGGGTTAAATAAGCCAATGAAAAGTCAGTAGTTCAATGTCACTAAATACTAATGTTGCTATGGATACTATTTTACCACTGCACCTCCTACTGCCCCTATTAAAACCACAGGGTAGCAGAGGAGGCTCGGTTATTTGTTTGAAGGGTTGAGATGAGATGCTTTGTGTTATCTAGGAGATTGTTAGCTAGTGATGTTATATACCTAAGTGGATATAACATGCTTTACAGTGATAGTGGTAGCTAATGTAGGTTAGCCTAAGTAGATACAATGCAGATTTATGGCCAGGTGAGTGTAGGATTCAAAGGCAGTTTAATGGTACATTAGCTCAGTGTTAGAGAATGGTGCCACCTGTCACAGGGCTGAGTAGATTTATGAAGGTACAGCTACCCAGATACCCGCTGGAGGGCCCGAATGATCGATCAAAACATCATTTAGCATTTATCCTGGGTTTCCACAGGAATGATACTCTGTCACTGTAGACTTTGATTTTTTCTGAGATCCCTATCAATATTTCTCTGTGTCCATTAAGCTTAGATTCAGTATCAGCTCCTCCAAGAGATGACAGTGTAGTTTACACCTTTTTTGGAGTTGGCCTGTTTAGGCAAGCAATAATGTAAAGGAGATTCTTAATCTTGCTGTGATATTGTGCACCTTACACAAACAGGCAATGCAAAGAGCTTGGCCCTGATTTGCCTGTTTTGAACATCTTAGAAACCAGTGAAGTAACAGATGGGTGACAGTGATCAGCAACACTTGCAAACCACCTCTGATATTTAAAAAAAAAAAAAAAAAAAAAAAAAAGCAAAGCAAAAATTGAGTTTTGTATTTCATAGAAGTGTAACGAAGTAATTGTTGCATGTCTATTTGTCTAATTCTATTTGTTTTCCTGATGTACTAATTGTCCTTTTCAGTGTCCCTAACTCAATTTCTACCTTTGAACACACCTTTGTCAGATACAGCATTGATTTGACATTAGATTCACATAGGATGTAGTTATTCATTGTTATAAAATTCACAAAAGCTTTTAGACCATCATCTGATGCAAACCTTATTTTTCCTGATGTTTCATGTGTTCATACTGTTGTCTGCTGTGTTTTTTTTACCATATTAAGTCAGCATGGTATGTATGTACTCAAATATACAGTTTCCTCTGTTCTTCTTCTGATTTATTGTTTGTCCACAGGACACCAAGCATATTGCTGCATTTCCTTTAGCTTTAATTTGTCTGTAATGGCCGTCATGGTGTTAAAGCTGACCATAGTTCAATTTCACACTGGCTGGTAATGTTGCTATGTTAAGAGAAAAAAAAGAAAAGAAAAGAATGAAAAAGAAAATCTGTCAGAGGAAAGCTGTTGATTATCTGGATGCATGAAGCAATTTTGGATGTTCAGTTTTGGTTGTGTGTTAAATCTGTGTCTTAAAATCAACTAAGTGTATTTACTTTACCTTTGCTGTCATACTCTACGTGTTTTCAACAACCAAAACTAAACATCTGCAACTGCTTCATATATTTAGCTTATTTATGTTTTATTAATACATATTTTTTTATAAATCTGTTTATCTATTTATGCGTTTCTTTTTGTTGTTTGTGTTCCTTTTGTATCATTTTGTCTTTAACATTCTCCTTCATTTTGTTTTATTATGTTGACATTTTCATCATTTCAAACATGTTTTGTGTGTTTCCCATGTGTCCCCCTTCCTGTCCCCACAACCCCACCACTCTCCTCCCCTCTATACTTTCCTGTCATATGCGTGCACATCATGTGACTTTGTCATGTGGCTCTTGCATGGTGCTGATGATGTCGTCTTCGCTGGCCAACAGCAGGTAATTTTGTTTTCGTTTTTGTTTGTTTTTTCTAGTTTGAGATTATCACATCAGTAATGATCCTTCAGAAGACATTTATCAAATTACACTCATAGATGAGGCATTAAAACACTTTCAATTTTATTTGGCAATTCTTCATCCATCTTATTGCCATTCTGGATACATGTAGGAAATATTAAGTAAAACACACTACTTCATTTCAACAGTATTTCATCTCCAGTCATTCTAAGACTTTCTTTCTTCTTGCCAAATATGACGCTTTTGTCCATTTTCCACTGCCGTCACCAATTAACAGTCCAAGACTCTCCTCTTGTTAGTGCCTTGTTAAAGAATTATAAGAAATACAAACCAGGGCCACATCATTCTTTGTTAACACTTATAGTTCACTGAGCTGATATGATATGGTTGTTAACTATTCTACTCAGTGCCTTCTGCTTATATTTACACCTACAACACTGCATCATAATTGTTCTCCTTATCCAGATAAGATATTCAGATACAGATTGCATCTTAATACCAGGCAGAAAAAGGGTCTTTGTAAAGTTAACTACATCATGAACAAAACTTTAATTTTACCCATCTGTAAATGCACATCAACATTTACATATGGCTGCTCTTTTCTATATAATATCTATATAAACAGATTCCACTGGAAAGGGAATGTGTAAATCTTTAAAACACATGAAAATATGTTTATTTTAGTAAATTGCAATGATGCAACAAGTGCTACAGATTCAATTGTAATTGGGTTCACACATTTCACTCCATAGTTTATTTTTTTTTTTTTTTCATTTTATCTTACTTCAAAGTCAGTCATAGTGCTGTGCCAGCCAATCATATGTGGGCTAGTTTGAATTTTACAATCACATTTTCTTAAATTGAAAATTGCCATCCATGCAAACTTAAACCAAGATGACAAATATAGAATTAGGTTAAATGGATGAGAATTAACGAGATCATTTAGCATTATATCCTTCTGGATGGTTTATGCGATTTACAAGGAATCAGGCACAACAGGGTTAATACAGTTACATTTTAATCCAAGCACACTTCATGTCTTGTCATTTTTGACTCTGCAGTGTGTTTTTTTCTTGTTGTGCTTGATTGTTTACCCTCGCTTTAAATTGTATAATTATTATAGAGTTATATTAAAAAATGAATTAAAGAAAAATGTTTCATATTTTGAATTGCATTTAAACAAGAGCACCTTCACGATGTGCTACTGACTTAACTCTGCATTGCATGAACTGTTAAACACAATCTTCATACTCACCCATGAAGTTTTTCTCTTATTTTTCTCTAAATGATTTTACTCTACAGTAGCTCTCAGTGTTTTACTGAATGGACTCAAAGCAGCCCATTGCATTACTGCTGCATGCAAGTTTATTTCCTCTTTCTTGTTGCATTCTTCTTCTTTGTTCTATTGTTTAACAATGAAAATGTTGTCTGTTTCTGCATGCGTCTGCATCTTGGGTGTCTTGTTGGTACTTCCATTTCTGCATATACATGCTAAATGCAACAGTATTATACATTTGAATGGTATGGGAGAAGCTTTATCTAATGGGTATTGTCAAATTCTTTCTTGACAATAATTGATAGTGTGAGCGCGGCTGTTACATCAGCATTAAAAATTGCATCAGAAGGAATTATGAACCCACATTGACTAAAATGATGTCTGTATCCTACAGCATGTTCATTTTCTTCTGACCCTTGTTCAAACTCTAACCACTTATCTCTGAATGTATGCTGGAAGATGAGGGAAGCTGCTATATTAGGTCGGGCCACATGTGGAACCATGACCCCTACAGGTGCGTCAGTGTGAGCTCATTAGCAGTGCTCCACATGTTGCCCCTCCTCGTGTTTAGCAGCGCCCAAAATATCCAGCCTGCATGCAGGAGCTCTTCATTTCTAAAAACCTCCTTTCTCTGTTTTAGCCTCAGAAAAAAAAAAAAAACCTAACCCCAGAATGATGCTCATGGATAACAATACTGAATGTACCATTGTCTACCTGCCGCCATGTTCATGCTGCTGTTACTAACTAACAATGTCTGATTCAATTCCAGCTTATGTCATGCTCGCTCCAGTCTACTGGAATGCAGTTTTCAGGCAGTGTGCTCAGATGATTACATATGATCAAGAACAAGTGCCTTGATACATTCTCATTAAACAAACTACAACCACTAACACTGATGTTTGAAATGTTAAATACCGTGTCTGGAAACGTAACCATTGATATCTTTTTTCTGTGACCTTTTGAAATGTATGCAAGGGGTTTAATGTTAATGTTTTTTGTATTTCCTCACCTACTCACTGATTTGCCAGCAAAAGGCATGCATTTAAACCCGCATCATGAGTTTTTTTCTTTATACTTGCTTGTAGGCAGTCAATATCAAATTGCCAGCACAATGCAAATGTTGTAACATTGTGAGCTAGTCAGTTTAATATTATTATAACAGAGCTAACTGTGTGTAACCAATTTGTACATAATTGATGAATTTGGGTTGTTAGTCTCCTCCCTTCAGCCCTTATAACGGCATGGGGGTAAAAGCCACACGCACACAAAACACTTCGACCGTCCTTCCCACAAGACTATGTAAATGTTATTGAAAGTAATAGAGTAACATGTGCAATCAAGGCCTACAGGCTCATTATCCAGCAACCCCAGAAGTCATTACTCTAGAGGACAGAGCAGATAATGAGGTGCCTCAAGGAGAACAACACTTGAGCCAGTGGCTCTGAGGCAGCCACACACTGTCCTCTGTCCCCTCATGCTGCCTTACAGTGATATTCCACCCCAAATCTATATTTAATGTTCAAATATTCACCTACTGCAGGCTTGGAAAGTGCCTTAAGGAAATGTGTAGTTATCATCATCAGAGCAAAGTGCCTTTGTTCAGCCCCTGCTGGCTCTAACATGTCCTCTAATAAAACAATAATAGATGTTCTTAATTCCTTTAAAAAAACAACAACATATTAGCATTTTCTGATCTGACACACACATCAGCAGGATACCATCATTTGTCAGTGCCTTCTGAAATCATTACAAATCACCAACCACCAACTTAATTAAGGTTAGGTTAAGGCACAAAAACTGCCTGATCATAGTTTGGGTTAAAATAACTACTTCATTAGGATCAGGGAAACATTGCGGTCAGGATTAAAATAAATTCATGGTGACCAGAAGGACATGAGTAGCGATCACTGTATGGCTGTGTTCAGACTGCCAGCCCAAATCCATTTTTTTGGTCTATCCAGATTGTATCCAGATTGATTTTAGAAACAAACAACAAACAAACAAAAAAAACAACTTTTACAAATCCAATCAAAACTACATTTGGATGTCATTTGAAATGCAATTCTAATAGGATTTCTACAGATGCGTCTCAGTCCAGATGATATGGCCGGCCAAAGCAATTTCAAAGTGTCTACACAACAATGTCAAATCAAGAGTGACAAAGGTGTATTAGAGCAGCTGAGAAGAGTCCATGCCGCTACTAGCAGAATGGTAATGGAGGACGATGCAGAGAACAGCAGTGTGTGGACAGATATTGAAATAAATTGTCTGCTGGCACTTTAGGCCATTTTTCAAGTTTGCAGCTGGTGGAAGCTTGAAACTCAAAAGACAGATTTGGATGGGGTATCACTCTGAAACAACAAAGATTTAAGTAGACTGTTACTTTTTTAGTAATGAGAACATAGTCATTAATCTGGCCCTGGTAGATCATTGGGTTTAATGGTCCATGCTAACCCTTTAGCAAGCACTCTGTTATTGGTATTCATTAGTCTCCACATCCAATAGATAAATCTTAGTGTATAAATAAATATTATATATTATATAAACTAAGTTTCATTGTGTGTTGTGTAAGTTTGGAGCTGTTTGATCTGTTATTTACACTTTACACTTAATATAAAGTTAGATTATCTGTGTTCATCTTAAAAAGTTTAGTGGAGCAACATGACAGCACAAAAACGTTATCATTTCAGGCCAACAATGGACAAAAGCCTTAAAAACACTAGGTAAAATTATCTCCACATCTCCAATGTCCTCTGATTGCAGTATTAATAATTTGATGAAAAGCAACATATAACAAAACCACATTCCCATGTTTGGTAGGTATGACTGGCAATGAGTTTTAGCTTAGCTGACCCAGAAGACACAAGCATATTTGGACACATAAGGACGTTCAGAAACCACAGTTGGTTGCTCGTGTTTAGAAGCTAAGGGAGATGTTCACGCAACAGCCATTTTTTATGTCAACTAACCATAACTCTGTGGTTTGTCCTGTGTAGGGGAACCAAGTGCCCCCAAACTAGAGGTCAAGGTCCAAAACAGGGGCAATTCTCTTAAGGTGAACTGGATCAAGCAGGACGATGGCGGTTCCCCCATTAAACATTACCTGGTCAGATACAAGCCTGTGAGTATATCGAGCAAGGAGGTAACTTGGTACCACTTTGCTGTTTTTGCTGCAATTTTGTTCAATTCTTTCAGGGTTTTTATTCTTAGAAAAATATCAAAACATGAGCACCATCTCATTTCTGCTTTAAAAAATGCAGTTAAGAAGCATTGTTGAACGTGCTTGTCAAATACAACCAACCTCCCTAAAAACAAACAAATGTAATAAAGGAATACCAACAACTCACAAAAACCCTTACATGAAAGCTAATTTGTGTACCTTCATAAATAAAAAGCTTTCCCAAAGTGCCCGAAAAGTATAATAAATGTACTTTTCAATACCCCTTAGTCAAATATGAATATATAAGTTGCTTTTAAAACTACTCTACTTTCTGTAATGTCTCTACAGATATTGCATACACAACTCACCCTGGTTCTATCTCGTGTGCTAAGGGTACACCTTTGCTTTTATATTGCATTATTTAAACATTAAAGATGAGTTCACAGAGAGCAAGTTACCTTTTCAGAGTTTTATTGCAATAATCAGTTCACATTTACAAATGCTGATTCCTTAGTTTACGCGGCTGAAGAGATAACTGAACAAACATTCAGTGATTATTTGCACATGCGTCACATGCACATGTCACGTGCGTCACAACACAATATGTCACCCTAGTAGTTACCCTTTGTCCATTCATAGCTCTATCTATGTGGGTTTCTGTACTTGTGTGTTGATCTGCTGAGCTTTAAGGTTGAAGGCCGAATCATAGCTTTACCTTTGTTAACCCTCTGGAAAATGTCAGCTGAACATGCTCACATGAGAGGAAGAAGACACAAAATCTCTCACTCTGCACTCAGCCATAAGATAGCATAGGTCTAATAGAAGGCAGTGCACATAATCTTAAAACAATATGACATTAGAGTACAAATATACATTAAACTTGTCATCTAATGCTTGGTAAAACATCTAATATAAACAGTTTTTCTTGAATGGCTCAGGAATTAAGTTTCCCCCAAAGTAGAGTCATTTTGTCAGGCAGTGTTGGCGTGTCTAAATCTAAGTACATCTTTATCCTTATACTTTAAAATTACTGCTCAGTTACCAGTCAAATTTACCTTCCTAAAGTAATGACTTGTACTCTATTTGGAAATACATAGGGTTATTTTTTAAATATAGTAGTTATTTCCCATTTTACATGATTCCTGTGCAAAAAAAGGTTCTACAAATATAGTCAACTGAGCCTTGATAATCTCTGGTGAAACAAGAAAAAAAAAGCTGTTAACCCTGCTGTTTGGAAGTTATCAGAGAACAATGCACTCCAAGAAATGGGGTCATTCTCAAATAATCCAAAAATGACCCTTTTCATATATTCTCTATATTACATTCTCAGAAGCATGTATCCGTCTGGAAACCAGAGATCCGCCTTCCTCGTGGCAGTGAGTATGTGGTGCTGAGCGGCCTGGACTGGAATACAGAGTATGAGGTTCGCGTGATTGCAGAGAATCAGCAGGGCAAGTCTGAGCCTGGAATCCTCTCCTTCAGAACAGCTACAGAGCCCACTACCGTCCCAGGTACGATTCTTCATCATCCCACCTCTACCATCCACACACACACACCAGCCACAGTGCACAAAGGCTACCACCGTGACCAGAAAGACTCTTATTATATAGATCCTAGGTGCTTATTGAAAGCTTATTGGCTACAAGGTCTGACATGAATCATCCTCTCTGTCTGTCATATGGAGGAGATGTACTGTTTTTACGATCTGTACTTGACACAATCCCTATTGAAAGTAAAATCAAGGACTATATTATTCACTGGAAGCCTGGAAACGTTACACATAATATTGTGGCTTACACAATAAGTTTGAAATGGGAGTCAGCGCAGTCTCACAAAACTGTGTAAAATAAGCACTAACTCTGAAATGCAAATGAGGTGTCATAGACATGAATAATGTGAAGAATATATTTCTCCAGCTTGACATTTTTAATCATATGAAAGGTTTAACCGATAATTAAATTTTTACAAACGCTTGTTTAGGATTTTGATTAGATGGATAAACATTTGGAATGGCTGGGTTTATTATTAGTATTGTTCCGCAGTAGTTCAGTAGTTTTACTCTACAATAATTTATACTTACAGGGTTTCTATGCAGTACTGAAGATGTTTTGCAGAGACAGACTCAGCACTTGATAGCAGGAATATTGCCTGCAGTCTCAAGAGTGTTCATAAATGATAATACAGTGGAAGAGTGAATTGTCAACTAGTATGTGTACATGCAAGAAATTTGACTATTGACAATGACAACGCCCAGAACAATTGTACAAGAAAAGAAACACATGGACAAGCAGCTACATAAAAACTATATTTGATGTCCGATATGTGGTCATCAAGTAGTTTGATTGCCATGTGTGCCTCAATAGTTGGAGAAAAGTCATGTAAAGCGATCTGATAATGTGACTGGTCTTGATGTCAGGTGATCTTTGTATAGTGCAACAGATCGTGACATCACATGGCAACAAAGACTTAACCATATAACCGTAATATGTGGCTGCTATGTCAGTGCATTTGGTCAGATGTAGTCCAATAGTCTCTATCCACTGTGTTTGTATGTTTGGTCACGTGTGTCCTTGTTGACAACGCCATTCTAGATGTTGCACCATTTTTGACATTCAAATTATCAAAACTATTTTTAATTGAAGTCGTATTTAGCAACATTGACAGCTGACTTGAAACTGGTTCATCTGAAATGTATATTTATTATACCCCTGGCCTGTACTCTGAGTCTTTCTACTGTTAATGCCAACCTTCTGCTTGTTTGCAGTTATGTCTCCCCCACCTAATCCTTTTCCACTTGGAGAAATACATTTTTCAGTTTCTCCATGCACAGAGCACCCTATTTGCATTTTAAAAACACACTCATTTCACAAAAAAAGGCCAGGCTGCACAAGATCAACAATAAGAACTGAATCCATATGAGGAACAGCAAAGTATTCACTGTATACTTCTTCTTCTTCGTGCTGCTGCAGATATAACTCAGCATCATGGGACTATGCACTCTCTAGTTTTCAGTAGTATCTATAAAGCTGCTCAGGTTCAGTGAGCAATAAAGTCAGAGAAGATATCAGTCAGACCAGGAGCACATTCTCTCCAGTTAATACCAAATCCCTGTCTACCCCGGTGGTCACGGTCAGCCTTTTCTCTGTCGTTGTGTTGTTGTGTATAGGATGTACATTTTAACTTGGGCTGCCTCCCCATCACACTATACCTGAGCTATAAAACAGTGAAAACATCTCTGTCATCCAACTGTCTGTCTTTTTTCTCTCTACTGAAAAAGACCTGCTTCTTTCTCTCCTTATCATTCTGCCTTTCTTCCTTTCTTCCATCCACACTTTCAGTTTCAGGGCCTTTCTGCCCGTCTTCATCTTCCATCTCAAGAGATCCAATAAAAAAGACACTACTATTAAAAACTAAATTTGAAGAAAAGCAATTGGTTTTTCTCTCCAATGCTCCAGAAACACATTACCCATTATACCATTTTCTCATGCTTTCAAAGCTAAGTAATTAACCACAATATTCTAGAAAAACAACATATTATTGATATTTTAGTGTACCGGTGTAAAGACAAGAGAACAAAGACAAACACAAATTACAATAAGTGAAAGACAAACAGTAAATTAACCTGGTAAATAAAATAATACATCCCCAATTTCCCAACGAAACCCTGAATCCCAAAACTATTCCATGGTTGAAAATAGCTCTCAACAAGTGTCTGATTTACTCTTACTTGATTAATATTATTAATGCTGTGCTGGGATTTGTTGAGGGTAATATAAATTTGCAATAATGCTAGATTAAACAATGGTATAATCATTAGAAAATATAGATATGAACACTTTCCATAGGTGAAGGTAGTGGCAGAAAGAAAGAGACAGAGTGGATAGACCAACAAGTCGAATATGATCCCTCACTGGCTTCCCACCAGTAAACACTGACGGTTGTGTTTCATGGACTGCCAAGTCAAAAGGCCCAGTGCCGGGGATTGAAGCTGATTTTCTGCAGCTGTTGGCTTTTTGCTTTGGTGGGGTATTTTTCTCTGAAAATAAGTTGACTAGGTAAAATATTACCTTCCTAATAGTCCTAGATGATGGATTTACAACTTAAAAAGTGGACTCAAAAAGGCTTACTTTTTCTCTTAATCCATTTTTACTTTCACGTCCCGTCATTCATTTTTATCTTTGTTCCATATTCTCTTATTTTGTTATTCTTTCTGTCAGCCTCAATCTTTCACTTTCACTGCCAGGTTTAGTGGGTCTCACATTTCAGGTCTTGTGACTGACCTGAATATACAGTGTGTGGCCTAGTTAGGTGGGGATGCAGCCCTTACAGTCTTTGCATGGTGCCACTCACAACTGGATTAATTGTGTCTGTACTTTACAACTGGAGACCCTAAAAGGCAATTGCTGCCAGTGCATGGCACATAAAGAAACCAGTTATGTTCTTCTTCATGCGCTTGCTAGGCAACAGCCTTATAGCAGTGGGAGGTTTGGATCACATAAGACATCACCAGACTAAGTTCACACGGATTCCATCCAAATCAGTGCCCCTTTAATTTACTTTCTTGTTTTAGTGTTTTAGTATTACTTCCAAGTTGCTACAGTTTTCTTGTCTTCACTTCAAGGCATGTGGGAAAATGCTGAGGGGTTATTTTTAGCCAGAACATCTGCATTTACTTTCAGTAGATTTCACAGCTGTTCTTGATCATTTTGGCTTAAAACAGCTGCTCTTCTGTAAATATATACTGCCTCTACGTGCTAAATTGGCACTGCAATACGACTTCTGAATGCAGGGTCGATCCTAGGTTTCAGTCTGTTTAAATTTGTTTTGTTTTTCATTTTTGCTCAGAAAGCAGTCGCACTCGCCAAACGCTACAAAAACATATTGACGCAAGTGGTTTAATTGCATTTTAGAATGCATCAGGATCACTGAAAACATCCAAGTGTTGTTATCTTTTCTTTGGGAAAAGTAATATGTTGAATCTGTCCTGTCAAAAACTCTGATATGAATTGGCTTGTATTAGTTCTGTTCTCTGCAGGCACAGCTGGACAGCATTTGCATATCACAGACTTACCAAAGAAGGGTAAATGCTGTCCAGCGAGATAAAACATTGTAATTCTCATGCACAAAAAGTGTCCAAATAACTACAGCCTTTGTAAATTTGGTGATATAGATACAAAAGCAACAGGTATTGACAACTGATCCATCCAAATCTCCCCAGCTTAGGCTGACATCGGAGTAAAACTACAAACAAAAACCAGCTATTAACTTTTGCAGTTTTGATAACATGAGATCATCCATTCATACATGTCACGGACTTGACGTTCATAACCAGCTTCTGTTGTGGATGTGTGGTTTTCGCATGGGCCATTCAACCCTGCCATGACTAGTGGTGTGCTTGTTGCTTAAGAAGTGGCTCGACTGCAAACACTGCCCTGCCCTGTCTTTGTTATTTGTGCGCACCAACCATCTTGTCTTGTGAAGTACCCTACTACAGTAGTAGTCACCTTTAGTTCTTGTATTACTGAAGAAAATATGTTTTTTGTTACACCCGTAAAATGCGTATCTATTAGGAGAGGACTAGCTTTTCCAAACCTGTTCCCTAGAAATATAATTTATCTTCTACTATTATCTGCAGAGTTGCTAAACCACAACTTGAAATGCACCTAATCTATGAACGTTGTGGTGTTATTTTGCCCAGTCTTAACATCAGTAATAGTCTGCAGCATTAAACCAATCCAACATCACTCCTCTACATTCTAATAAGGGAGCTGCCGATTAGATATTGAATTGATTGGGGGGGGGTTTTATCAGTCAGCATACCACCCTTTGGTTTTCACTTTTTAAGATACAAATACCAAAACCTAAAAGCACCTGCTCTGTCCATAATTTCTCCATTAATGACCTGATGGCTGAATAAATTAAGCTTTTAAATTAAACATTTAACAAGTAAGGCATATACCTGTGTCTACTTCACATTACACCACTGGCCATTATGAATAAGAGATAATAGCCTGACTCTTGTGGATGTATTCTCGCATCCAAGTTGTGATCTGTCTTATCCCAAAACTCTGCTACTGATCAGCACCATTACTTATTAAAAAACGTTTTGTTTATACCGAACCTTAACACAGAGAGGTTGGAAAGTAGTGTTGTCGTTCCCCATTACCTTAATTTCTGTGACCTTCCACCCATGCCTGCCATGAACCATTGTGTCATTTGCTGTGCAACTAACATGCTATGACTTCTTTTTATGTTGATCCTTTAACTTAGAATTCCTTTTTTATTCCTCAATTCAGTCTCTAATAACCTTTCAAACTTGTATTTTCTGACCTATTTTTCTATCTCTCTCCCTTCTTTTCCCTCTTTCTCTCCTGCTTCCCTTTTCTCCGTGTCCTCTTCCTGTCTTCATGTGTGATCTTCTTGGGCACCTATGGACCATGACATTGTCATACACACAAATTTCTTTCTCTGTGTTCTTGTTTCTATGTTTTATTTTTTCTTGTCACATTTTTATTATTGTGATTATCACTCAAAAACTCTGATGTGGATATTGAAATATTATTTTTTCCATCTGTGGTTGGTCTATAACCTCAGCTACCCTCGGTTGCCGATGTGTGACGTACAGTCTGGCAGCTCTTCTGCTGTCCATGCTGACTGTGCTTTGGCTCTCATAAACTGATCTCATTCAAGGAGAAAGGATAGTCTGAACCTATAAAATCTTTTGGCCCGACTCCTTTGCTTTCTATGCCTTTTGACCCTTGTGCAGCCACACACAAGATAAAAAAGTTGGAAGAGTCAAGACATTTGTTTCATGATGTTATTACAGGGTGCTCAGTACTTGCATCATTCTCAAATTTTGGGGATTTAGATTCTGTTAATATTTTTTGTTTTCATCTGTTTTCATGTTGTATATGAATAGAATCAGAAAAGGAAATTTTTAGAGGGTTTTGTCATTGTTACAAGTTGGACTTGGGTGCTCTATTGGGAAAAAGATAATGTAGACAAAGTATTGCCACTTTGTTTTAGATACGGTTAGCAACACATTCATAATGCCTTAATGCGATCTTAAGAGAAGTGATAAATGGAATAATTCCCTTATAAATTGTTTGATTATGTGTCTCTACTATGTTCGAACCAGAAATGGCAATTGTAAAGAGATTATTTTGGAATTTTTATTGCCTATGAAACAGACACACCATTGCACTGTTATATCACAGATGACATAAAAGCATGAACACTGCATGAAAGCTGACACAAGGCATGATCCAGTATTCATGAATGCTATGCAGCTGCTTCGAAGCTCCCCCCAGTCAAGCATTATGAATGTGTTAACCAGGTGATGAGTAAAACAAAAACAAAACAAAAAAATGCTGTGCCTCATTTCTGTTTTTTAGAAACAAGCTCAAAATGTCCTGTTGTATTAAATGAGGAAAGATAACATTTGAAGAGAAATTCAATATTGGTTATGGTCGGAGGATTCATTCTTCAAGGCACTTTCTTACTTCTCATCAGTTTCAAATACATTGTTATGTAACCGCCTTTTCAGGATAGGACAGAAGGTTGTGCAGAGAAACTAATCATGTTTGTGACAAAGTGTACATACTCTTTTCAAACTGAAATACAAGAAATTAGCTGTTATTTTGACGATCTATGTTCTCTTTTTATCTGAAAGCAGAGAAATGTCTGAAAAATATTATTGCAAAAGCTGTTAAACACTAAAAATCTCATTTTCAATGTGAAATTATTTTGTTCTTGGAGACATTTTTGTGAGTACATATCAGTGTATTTCCATGTAACCATTGTAGGGTTGAAATAAATTGTGTTTCTTTTTCTTTCATTAAAGTAATGGCTCTTTGAAGCTACAATATAGCAACTAAACATACTAAGATGTGTGACACAGTGCTGACTTGTTCTGACTGTTCATGGCCTGGATTGTGAAGCTAATTTTAGTCCTTTTTTCTCTGGAGCTTTAACGAAATGTCTGTATTCTGCATTCAGTGTTGCATTACCCCACACACCACTGTTAAATACAGATACTGAAAGATTAGAAGCCTGGCTATAGCCTAATGGAAAATGATACAATAGGCATTTTGAACAAAAATGAACAAATGGAAAACAGTTTATAAAGTATAGAGGCTTTGCAATCACACAAAACTATTTGTTCGTGAAACTAAAACAAAAAAAATTTAGCTTTCAAATTCTAAACTAGCTTAGCTTTTTTACTTGATTTGTTTTTGTATGAAGGTTTTCTTGTCAAAAAAAGGTGAAACATATGATTCCTGTACTGTCCATATTCTTAAATTTGTATCAACTGTTGTTACCAGCAAAACAACTACACTCTCATGGGCGCTGTAGTTTTCTAATTTTAATGAAATCATTATCTATTACAATGAAGAGGTGTTCAAATTGTACACACAAATCAGTAGATACAATTTTAGCTTGTAATATGGACTACTGTTATCATGTCCCAGCCTTTTGAATGATGGAAAAAACCTACTATGCAAAATACATTGTTGGACAGAAGCTAATGCAGAAGTTGGGTAGATAAAAATGATTAGTTACCAAATGTAGGTTACTGTTAGGCTTCATAATATATTTTTTAAGCTAGCTAGCTAGCTAGCTAACTAGCGGCTTTATTCAGCACAAATCAGATGAGGGGGAGCAACATGACAGTGGTTGCTAGCTGAGCAGATAGTTTGGTTTCAGCAAGCTAACAGCATTATTTAAACATGAAATCAATGTATTAAATCAGTCAGAAATGTGATTACTATAAATGCCATAGCCAAATGTCCTCTGAACTAAATAACAAATGGCGTTCTTTGCAATTGCTTTACAAAAAGATTATTAGCAGTGTTTTCTGGTCTGACAGAGAATAGCTGGTTCCATCGGCTCTATAAAACTTTGGTTGGGTTACAAAACACTCTAATGGTGTCAATTTCAACTGCTGCAGGCTGTTTTAAGTGAAAAAAGCCTAGATAAAGCAACTACAGCTGACCTGCCAAGCACCAAACAACAGTCAAAGTTAGCAACTAGCTGGTGAACATAGAAAAGCAGATCGTGGTCATGGTTAACAGACACCAATGCTGATTGAGGATAGGTCGTTATACAATGTTTAAGTTACATGTTGTCGATCCATCCATCCCACCCTACAGTAATGTCCTCCCCTTGAGGTTGTGTGGCTCAAAACATAAGTTCCACTTAGTTTTTATTTTTAGGCATTTGGTCAAAGGATTGATACTGTTGTTTTTCTTGTTATTGAGGTAGCTAAGCAATTTAAAAATTGAAGAAGTTATTTTTAAAAGTGGTGTACAAGAGTTACGAGCCTCAAAATATGGCCATGGGATTGTAATTTACTCAAAGCCCTCTATACATTTTCCATTTGTTCAAACAATTGTTCCAAACTATGCTCTACAATGCATTAAAGTCCCGCAGTCATGACAGGTGAGGGGATGCAATGCATAAATGAAGAGACTAGAATCTCCTACAGCCATGATCGACAATTCAATGTGAGAGAATTAATAAAACATTGATACATTTTCAGTAATCAGACAGATGTGAATGGTGATTGTTTTCTCAACCTTGGTAATGAAAGCAATGTGGACAGTAACCAGTGATGAATACACAACTGTTTCTTCTGGGCCAAAGAAAAAAACATGTTTTCTTTTCTTTAGCTGCTCATCATTCATTTACCAGGAGTTTCAGCTCGGTGTTGCCCCAAAACTGTAAGTTACTCCAAATGATGGTGCAGACGGGTTGGTGTTTAACAAGGTGAAGAGTATTATATAAATGAACCCACTCTTGTAGTACTAAAAAAAAAGGCCATCTACTTTTGTTGAAATACAGATGATATACAAACCATTCACTATCTTGTGATGTAATTTACCTATCAAAGATCTTCTCATGGGTTTTAAGTGCAAAAACACTGATCTTACTGCATACTCGACTTCCAATTTGAAAAACAGAAACTCACAAGGTCTTATGTGAAGCACTTCAATTCCAAATGAGCAAATGCCAAAGGGTTTCCCATCTGATATGTAACCTTTCAAGAGGGCTTTGGAGAGGTTGCTCAGGTGAATGTAGCTCAAGAGACTCTCTGCCTTTGACTTAGAAGCACCATAAAACTTGTTTGCTTGCTTTGCCCGTGCATGCCTAAAGGTATAATAACAATGATATGTCGTAAAGCCCTGTATCCCCAAACAGGAATGCAAGGACATACAACAAATAAGACCTGAAATACATTGGCAAAGACAAAACAGTAGATATGTTTTATTTCTTTTGGTAGTTTCCTTTGAGCAGTTCTCATCTCTGAAACTGAACTGTCTGGCCTTCCTTCACTACTAGCTTAGGACTTAAAATGAAACTTCTATTCTTTCATTTTATTGTCCCTGGCACTGCTGTTTAATCTCAACTAAGTTCTGTCAGAGGGATAATAAGAGCTTATGACACCCTTGAGGTGTATTGTGTCACTTAAAGGTCCCTCCTGTTGTTCATCAGTGCCTACTGAGTAATGATAGTGCTGCTCTGTGCTGAGTGATTTTCATTTTTGCTAATCAGGATCTTCATCTAAGTGTATGCATCAGACACACATGCATTGAATATAAAAATGATGTTTCTCCTCTCTGAGGCAATACATGCAGGCACCCACTGCATACACACCACAGTAGCTGCTGCTGTGCTGTTATCAGTCAGGAAATAGAAATTCACTCTCTTTGCATATCTAAAAAAAACAACGAAAAAACATGTTCTCACTTTGTTAGCTTTACATGATTAATTAGATGTTTACATTGATAGAAATTGGGAAATGAAATGACAAATTGAATTCATTCCTTAAAGGTGCAGTGTGTAGGATTTGGTGACATCTAGCGGTGAGTTTGCAGATTGCAACAGCCTGAACACCCCTAAAAAACTCTAGAGCCAGCCAGTATTTGGTTTGTCTGTTGTGGGTTACCGTAGCAACAATGGCAGTGCAACATGGCGGGCTCCATGTAAGAGGACACACAATTCTTATTTTCAGGTGATAATTATTAAAACATACTTGTATGTTCCATTTCTGCAAAGTCTATTCAGCTAGATTCCTCTAAATTCTACACACTACACCTTTAATCTAGAAATGTTCCTCCATTGTCTCTGATGTATTTTATCATCTTAATTCATCATTTTCCATAACATGGCTTATCATCACATAAGAGTACATGTTGTTTTTGTCTTGTAAAAACATGAAAATTTAAAGGGGACCTATTGTGCTTTTCCTTATTTTCAATCCTATACGTAATGTTACAGCGTTGAATGTTCATATTAAAAGTGGCTAGGTGTAAAATAATGAGGCATTATTCTTTATATGGTCATCTGCTCAACACACAGTGTTCTAGTTCACTGCTCTGCTCCGCTAACATTATGGCATTTCTTCCCATTGTTTTGGGGGTAGTCAAGCCAAGCCATGACTTTAGTCGAGCTAACATGCTGCAGGTGTTATTCTATTACACAGCAGAGCAAAGTAAAATAAATAGTTTACCTGTTGGAGGTGTCAAACATAATCATCACTGTGGCTACTTCTGCTTGTACTATTCTTCCCTGCATTATTTCTGACTGATCCACTGAACTAACAGCTCCAAATATGTCCATGTCTTGTTGTGTCGACCGGTTTATAGTGCCACTAATGAAGCTAATTTGGTGATGAACATTTTCAGCTTTGTAAATTCTTTATTTAAAATTTTCCCTTCAATTAGTCATTTAAAAGCTTTTAATTTGAGGCAGTAAAGCCTGAAATGTTGGGTTTGCGTTGGGGGTAACTGAACACAACTAAATGCTGCCCCTCGGCAGAGTGGGCTCATCTGGAGGAGGTCCTTAAAGAGACAGCAGCTAAAACTGCCTGTTACAAGTCAGAGACTGCATAAAGGGCCAGTATATGATAAATAAGGAGATTTTGAAACTAATTAATCATGCAAAGCTACTCTAGTAGAGTCCAAAAATAAAAATATAGAGGTATAAATTACCAAAATAGGTCCCTTTCGATATTCCAACTCTGACTGAAGAAGTTTGTATTTTACAAAAGACATAATCAGTCAGAAACCCTACAGTAATCATCTCTGTTTAACGGTATGTTCACTCTGTATTAAATTAGATATATTATAAAGTTTTGTTTTGCTAATGCCTCTTCTACTCCATGAAAATGAGTCAGCAATTCATATTTTTCATGCCAATATACACATCAGTCTGCTGAGCCTGATGCCTGAGTGGTAACTGAAAACTTCATTTAAATGCTTGAAAACTGATCCAGCCACACACACACACATACACACTCTCTCTCTCTCTCCTTCCTGCATGAAGGGTTTCCAAAGATGTTAATCAGTCAGAGAGGGAGTCAGTTGTCATGATAATTCTGCTTCCTTGTGCCCAAAAAGAAAACAGATTTTCAATTTCATATTATTTAAATGGTGGTGCAGTGCCACACCGTGGCAGAGCTGATGCAATAATCTGGAGCCTGTCTAGAATAAGACTTCTTAAAACTCTAAGACATACTTATTCTCAGCAAGTTTTGAGTATGAAATGTTTTTAGACAAAAAAAATGACAGAATTAAGTGTACTAAAAAAAAGTATGCATTCCAAAAAAGATGTACTCCATTTGCAAATGTGCAATGCCAAAAGTACTGAAGCTTCAGTACAGTGCCTTTTGAACATGATGGGTGTAATCTAGATGATGACTCCTCCCGCTGGATGGGACATCAAGACAGTGATTTTATAACAGTGTTGGTAGTCCCTCTCCTCGTCTGTTCAATGAGTGTTTCAATGAGTGTCTCCCAAGTATGACACCTGCTTTACATCTCGGTCTAATCATGTTAGTCCTCCTGTTTCTTCTTCTGTAAACACCAATGTGTTTGCTCCTGTACAATATTTTGTGCAATGCCTTGAAGGGTTATTGGTATCAGCAGTGTACAGATCTGTTTACTTATGTCCTTTAATTAGTGTCAAAAATGCACATAAAAACTAGGCACATGCACACGATATGAGTATCTGCGAGCATAAAACCAACATCAAGGAGGCATTTCTGCTCTGCCAGCACGCTGTATTCAGGAATGGAAAAGCAAGAATAAAAAAACAGTTTTTTCCCCCTATCCAGACTCTAGTAGATAGATTAGACAATTTACTCCATAAAGGTATTGTGTGATTGTATTTCAAAAGGTAAAAATAACTTTGTTTTTGAGTAAGATAGAGGAGCTTTGCAGGGCCATAACCAATTAAATAGAGACATGGAATTGGGCTGTGAAATCAGTGAAATCGCCCTTTTTTATGTGTTTTCACAAATAGTATGAAGATTTCACAAATCTCAAAACTGTGTTTTAATGAGTCTCTAGAGTCTCCTTGGTAAACTAGTTCAGATGTGTTTTGACCCAGACCTGGTCTAATGTGGTCTGGAGAAACATTTTCTGTTTTCAGCAAAATAAAGATTTCATTCATGTCTGAAAGTGGGTTTAATCAGTGTTAAGGCTTTTGCTACGAAGCATAATACTAACAAACAGAGAATCAGCTGCTATTGCTATATTTATGGTTCCCTTTGTTCTTTCAGGCAGCCACCGTTCTTTGTGCTCATATCACGTGCACGCGCCTGTTTTTATGTGTGCAGGTTTTGAGACTAATTAAACATACACTCTAATATACACTCCTCACTGCACCTCACTGCGTCAACAATGTTTTGTTGATGCTTGATGATGTCAGTATGTGGTCTCTCTGGTGAATTAAGCATTGCCTCAGTGTGTTGCCATGCAGGATGAGTGACAAAATGTCTTTAATGTCTAATGAACAGTTTAATTTAGACTTGACCATGTTTTTCTATGGCTGCACCAATTATCCCCTGCCAGACAAACTGTGTTTGGTATCTTTGGAAACTTTTCGTTAGACATCAGTTACACTTCTCTAGGTTTAAACATGCTTTACTGCACAACAAGTGTTTGTGAAGATTGAGCCACCTGTGGGTCTGAGCTTGAGGGGTTAAATCACAAAATCCATAAGTATCAAGTTTAATTTATGCATCCAAATTGGTAGTCACTATTTTCTATTTATTAATGCACTGGTACACAGGTTTGACAGATTGTCTATGCTGGAGAGTGTCCAGTTATTGATTTCTCAGGAATGTGTAGTTTTTGGTGAAATTGAGGCTTATCACCAGTCTTTTCTTTGGAGCTAACTCAGTACTGACAAGCCTGTGAAGAGAAATGTTTATGTAGTCCACCCTGACATGTAGATTTGTGTTTTCTCCCTCAGTGAGAACACTTGGTGTGAAAACCCCCCTCGGCTCTGGATACATGCCACATGATTTATTGTAACTGTTAAAATGCAAATAAGGTAGTGGGCAGAGGAAAACAAGTGTTGTCTGCAACACTGTAGTCACCTATAAGTATACAGAGCTGTGGCACGGTCCTGCTATTTTGATCACAGCCATCACAGAAAATCAAGGATTGCAGACTTCTGCAGCCAAGAGTAGGAAGACAGTGAATTTAAATGAAATGTCTAGATTGACCATGAGCTGTGCTTTTACTGGGAAAAAAATGTATATATCAGTCTCATAAAGTGCACTCAACACAAATAAAAGATGTTTGAGAGGCTTGATAATTTAAAAAGAAATGTTATTCATCACTGCAAAGCCTGTAACACAAAGGCTGTCTGCAAGACCTTAACAAGTACAGGAGTTTAAATCATGTATCAACATCAACAGGATTCTTAAGGACTGTAAGGATCTATTTAAAAGTCTGCATTTCAAAACTGAATATGCGTCAACAAAACCTCCCCACTTCAAATGTCCAAAGGCTTTTATTTGCCTACATTTTCGTCAGCATGTTTAGGTGGTACTTGTTCACTTGTAAAGTCTGGAAATTAACTTTTCTGCAGTAAATACAGTGTATGCCACATAAACTGGACCAATGAAAAATTCATTGCAGAAAGCCAGCGTAAAAAAAGAGTGGACATGTTCATAACCACATCAGCTTTTTATTTGGTTAACAAACAGTATGAGAGGAATGAATGTTATATGGGTATATTGATAACTTATTATCTATCATGTGCTGTACTGATTCATATTTTAATCTAAAGTAACATAATTTAATGATTTAATATGATTCGTTGGGTCAGCTGGTCACCCCAAATCCCATTTGATTGGCTAAATCTATGAATACACACATTCTACTGGAAATGAGATTAAATTTGATATTTATAAAAACATAAAAATAGTTCTTGGCATGATGTGAGATGTACCCAAAGATAGCAGAATTATTAACCCAGGGGTATATTTAAAGAGGAACTGGTATCTCTCCCTCTTCTGTGATAAATCCGTCCTTGTGTGATCGATCAACAGTGTAAAATGGCTCTGCATCATCTGTAGAAATCCTTGCACATAAATTCTGAGGAACTGACACTGATTCCTGATGTTTATGGTTGCTGGTTTGGATGAGAGTCTGTTGTAGCTGCAGGGGAAAAAATCAATGTCTATATTTGGCCAGTTATCTGTGGTAACGCCATTAAACAACAAAATGGAATCAGGAAAAAAAAAAAAAGGTCACCACCAACTGCATGTCTCTCAAACAGTTGTGTTGTGTGTTTGATGTTTATTTTTACCACAAGCTTTAATGGTATGATGGCCATTTTCATAATGGATTTCTTTTCATAATGATCTTCGGTAAAGAATTGCAAAACAATCTCCTGTTCCTTGTCCCCGTCTTCAGAGACATTGGTATAATCAGTGGTTTTGTTCCCCTCAGAGACGGATGAGCTCCATCAATTTGTTTAATACAACCAAGCAATGGCTTGTAATGATCTTACATGGTTAATATCAAATTTGAAAAATGATTTAAGGCAGTGTGTGGTGATAAAATACTGTACATGAATATACTTTTTACATTACACATTTATTATTGAGGACACAGTTCCACCTTAAAAAGTATATTAGTGCTTCCCACCACCACTCAGTCATAAAAGGCACCCACTAGCACAATATGGGTAAGTTGAAAAAGCTTCAACTTGATGCACATATACTCTCTGATGCATGATGACAACCAACTGCATTTTTCTTTTAAATTCGCTTATACAAAACCTTATTTTTGTTCTTATTCTTATTATATCAACAGCTTCATAAAATCTCTGTGATATACCTTAAATAAGCTACAGGAGCTTGAATGAGAAAAACGATGCAAAGTACTTTGTTGTGCACACTCATAGTGCCAATGAGGACAAAATAACTTCCCAATCAGAGCTGACATGCTCAGTGCAGACAAGCCCATAAGCTTCAGACTCGAGAGAGACAAGCCACTGCATGCCTCTTTGTATCTGTATTTGTGAATGCAGCATTAGCCATGGAGGCTGCCACTGTATTTAATCCCCTGTTTAGTAGTCCTACTGATGTGATTGTATATAACCAGATTTGTCAGAGTCACTGAGTATTAACATTTTGGGGTCTATGCACCATTTAGCACTGTGAGTCAGTAAGAAAGCACTGCACCACAAATGTTTGTGCTGTTTGAAGTATTGTGGAGCACAAATTTGAGTTCTGATAAGTAGAGTTTTGTGTGTTTGAAGTGACAATCCCCACGTTAACCAATTAAAACAATGAATAGTGAACAGGAGAACTGGAGAAACACTGTACTCTATAGTGACTTGTGTTATTAACAAGGGCGCCACAAGGGGGTGAAAAGCTAGGACAATTAAAAGGGCCCATGACTGACAGGAGCCCTAAAAAATTGTTAAAACAAAAGTTTATTTTTTTAATAAATTGCCTTCATTAATAGACATTAAAATAATATTTTGTTTTCATTGTACTCATAAACAAAAACAAAAACCATTCAAAGCTTCTATATTCAACAAACATCCAAACCAGGTGCGCCACTTTCTCTCAGTGAGTTGCGAGTGAGGAGTGTAATGTCTCAACAGCTTCCTAAAATACAACTAGGGTTCCCCAAAAGAAAAACAAAGGGGAAAAAAGACAAGAGAGAGAACTGAGAGGGCAACAATATGTCTCACAATATTTTCATAAAAGGTATGTTTAGTCCATGAGTGGAAATTAACCTGTTTGTTAAACTGGTAAAAACAGGTTAATGTTCCTTTTGTGCCCCCCAAAGTGTTTGCATTTCCCTCCTCTTTTATCTGAAATGTAATCAATGCAGGTCAACTTTTAGCAGCTTTAATACTAACTCAGTTGTCCCTACTCCTGGTGCCAGACTCAGCAGTCCCGTCCCCCCATGATAATGAAGCAGCCCTACTCCCTACTCAAGGAGGTGAGCAGCATTGTGTTGAATGTCATGTCACATAACATAACTGACGTGGGACTGTGGGAATTTCTTTATTATCAATATTATTATTCAGAATTTAACTTTTCAGTGATAAGAATTGGCAGTATACTTAGTTCAAAATTTGCAGATCATTTTAAAATGTTGTTTTTTATACCATTTTAAAGATGATAATGTTAATTTATTACATTTAGACTATAAAAGACAGTCTAAAGCACATTACTTTAAGAGGGGGTTAGCTTGCATCAAATAGTGAATTCCACTGTCTGCAGAATGCTGCACAGTGTTATATTCTCACAGCTCAATGTCAGTAAATATTGTACAGTCAGTATTAGACTACAGGAGGGTTACAAGCCTGCACAGGTAGTTTTGAATGAATCAGTTTGGTTGTGGATGTGTGGTTACAGTATTTTCAAATGGTTGGTGTGGCCTGTGTTTGGTGGTGGGGCCCAATGTGATGTGTAGCTCAAGGCGCTCCTGTGTGTTAATGTCCAGTGATGACACAAGCATTTTCAAAAGTTATGATTAACTATTTATAAATATTCAGATAAACTGGCCTAGTGTTATCCCTTAAATTCCTGTGATAGCTGATATCCAGCTTTTCTGCTGGAACGCACTTGAAATTTGCATCCAAATATTAAAATTTGACTACCATTTATTAGCCTGGGTTTGTAGAAATGTCATCAAATGCCAAAACGAATGATGAGAATTAAGAAATGCAAAGCCCCCAAAAGCCTGAGCTGCTTTGGACCTCCAAATCCTGTTTATTCTATCCTGTCTATAAGCTTAATGTGCATTTGTTTACGTGGAATAGTCTGTGGGGAAAAATAACCTGCATTTGCACTTTGCCCTCAGAGCAGAATTACAAATGTGATGACTGCTTGCATATTCTTGAGATAAACAGCTATTAATGCTTTTTATTTTATTTTTTTTACGTTTCTCAATAGCAGTTGGGTAGTCATCTTTTTTTAAAGCCTCTGGAAATAGCAGAAGGTCAGAGTTATCAATTATCAGTGAAATATCTCAACATATGTCAGATGGAACGGCAAAACAATGTCCTTAAGTGCCACCAGCAGTTTGATATTTACTACTGGATGGATTTAAATGTTACTATTATGTCTATATTACATTTTTCACACCATAAATATTCAAATTGTCAAGTCATTATTGTCTCAAAACATTTCACAAACCTATAATGAAAGTGAGCCATGTGACAAACGAAAAGGTAGGAATTGAAAGGGTTATTTTACTACAGTGTGATGTAATATTTGGTCTGTATATAGTATACTAAGTACTATATGGATGTTTATAGATGTTTTTAGATCCGGTTTGTCTTCACATACTGATTTAGATTTGTGCTTTTTCAGCTTTGGATTTCCTGTGACTGTGTGTGAAATTAAACACCTCAAGTGTGTCAGCCATAATGACTTTCAAGAGCAAATATCAATATTGTGTTTTTCTTCATATTAGCTTAGTGACGACTCTGGCATGATTTGTCTCCAAATCCCTCCCTGAACAGAAAGACACACTTGAGGTCTTGACAACTGAAACCTGAAGCAATGTATTAAAAGCTTGACTGCATTCCTCATCATCTCTCTCCCTTTTCTAACTTTCTCTCTATCCCCTCTCCTTCATGTTAAACCCTTTCCTCTCTCCTATCTCCTCTTCTGCCCCTTCTTCTTCTACTTCTCCTGTCTGTTGTTGCTTGCGTGTCCACCTATCACTGTCCTTGCCCTTCACGTGTCACAGAGGGGGGTAGCTCAGGCCTGGGCACCGGAGCCATTGTAGGAATCCTCATCGTCGTCTTTTTCCTGCTGTTGGTGGGCATCGACGTCACCTGCTACTTCCTCAATAAGTGCGGACTCCTCATGTGCATCGCTGTCAACTTCTGTGGGAAAACCGGCCCGGGCGCCAAGAGCAAGGACATTGAGGAGGGCAAGGCAGCATTCACGTAAGTAAACAAGAAAAAGATTTGCTCATACTGACTGAGATTGGCAGAAAATTATCATCAACTCTGTGTTCTCTGCAACTCTACTGAGCTTTTTGGCATTTTTCAACCACAACTCCATTTTTGTTAAAGGGCCACATGCAGCCCAATTTTGAATTTGAATCTCTCAAGGGGGGGCGGACCAGTAAATCCATTGCATAATAACCTATAAATAATATATTATATATATTATAACTTCACTATAAGTGGCATTGTGTGTGTTCAATATATGAATGGTTTACAATATGACGATATGTATTCTGGTCAGGATGGAAAAGCAGCAGAAATATTGGAATTACTTTTCTGCAAATTTCATACTTTGCAAAGTTATCCAGTGGCCCGGATTGGACCCCTTGGCGGGCCGGTTCTGGCCCGCGGGCCGCATGTTTGACACCCCTGTCATAAGGTCACAAGGCCTGTCCATATATGGCTTATTGGTAATTGTAATTAACCAGTACAATGGTATTTATTTTAACTTGCACTTATTAGGTCATGTGATCTTAAAACAGATTTTAGTATCCTTACTTAGTTTTCAACATTACATATGTTGTTGTTGTTTTATCTTGCTGTTGGCTTTATTTACTCTTAAACCTGTTTTTTACTGTCTTTTATTGTCTACTGTACATAATATCTTAGAAGAAGCACTTTATAATATTAAAGTGCAAAGCAAGCTTTAACAGTAAAATATTTAAAACTCTATTAATGGATTACTTGTAAATGTCTAATCGTGTTGAAATTTAGTCATTGCATGTTAGTTTTCGTTTGATCAAAAATTCTGCTCAATATATTGAACCGTCTCTCATCACACGAGCTACCAACTTCACAGCATAACGCAACAAATAAATATTTCAACTTAGACAGCACACATAAAACAGATTTATTGAAAGTGAATCATGGTTCATAAAGAGGTGATATTTGGCACCTCAGATCTAAACATGTCACTCCCAGCAAGCAAACGCTTTAAAGCTCAGCACAATCACAGAGCGGGGAGCGATGATAACAGACAAGCCCCCCAGGGGAAACCTACAATCAAACCCTGCAGGCAGAGGATGATCAAATGTAGAAATGTGAGAATGAGAGATAGTTTTTTTTTGGGGGGGGGGGGGTTTGACAGCTTAAAGGACTATACAGTATCAATGTTTCTGCATGTTTCATCCCAGTAACTTTAAATTTTCTTTTACATTGCTGCCAATTATCCTTTAAATAGATTTTATTATCACATTTCTGGAGTGTTTTGGTCATGTATGCCTGTCTGACTGAACTAGCTTACTAGGCCCCACCTTTTCCGTCCAAAAATAAAGCAAAAAAAGTAAATATATAATTCCTGTTTTGCTCCGACAACAGGAAAGATGAGTCTAAGGAGCCCATTGTCGAGGTGAGAACGGAGGAAGAACACACACCAAACCAAGAAGGAGGAGTACCGACTGAGCCTAATGAGACTACGCCTTTGACAGAACCTGAGTGAGTATCTATCTATCTATCTATCTATCTATCTATCAATCTATCTATCTATCTATCTATCTATCTATCTATCTATCTATCTATCTATCTATCTATCTATCTATCTATCTATCTATCTATTTATCTATCTATCTATCTATCTATTAGGACTGGGCAATAAATCGATATTATATAGATATCGTGATATTTTATAGATATCGTTTTAGATTTTAGATATCGTAATATTGTGATATGGCATAAGTGTTGTCTTTTCCTGCTTTTAAAGGCTGCATTACAGTAAATTGATGTAATTTTCTGAACTTAACAGACTGTTATATTATCTGCCATTATCCACATTTTGTGAATGCACCAATAGTCATCTCTACAATATTGTCAAAATATCGATATCGAGGTATTTGTTCAAAAATATCCTGATATATTCTGTCCATATCGCCCAGCCCTACTATCTATCTATCTATCTATCTATGTAGAGGTGAATCAAATCAATATGTTGTTTCCTGCAAACAGCATTTTTACAAATGTAAATGTGGTTTGAGCCAAAGAAGATTAAAATGTTGAGGCACAGTTCTGTTGTATTGGGGTAATACTGACATTTAAATCACTACTCTACTCTAAACACCTTGTATGCTACGCTCAGTCGCCTTTTCCGCACAGTAACTCTGACATGTGATATTACACTTGGGTTCAAACTGCACTGAACTGCTTATGATGTAGATTACAAGACCATTAGTTGTGGAGAAATACCGACATTAACAATTTACAAGAAGTTGTTTGTTTTCATGCTGCTCCACAGTTTGCAAACTCAAAACAGCATGTTGGGGGAAAAGGTACATCCCCAAATCAGGACGGGCCATTTAAAGTCAATGTAGCAATGTTGTTTTCACACTTAATTCAGCCGCTGTATGAAAAGCTTAATGAAACAACACAAATAGGTTTTTTTTTTATAAGTATGTTTGCTTTTGAAAAGACTGTAATTCACAGTAGAGAAGTCCAAAAAAATCACATGGGTGTTTACCGTTTATTAAACTCTATAGTTACCCTTATCTACCAGAAACACCTGAGTTCATACATTCACATCAAAGTAGCAGCATCAAGTCCTGAGTGGGGCTGCAGAGCTTCATTCACTCCAACAAAAAACACAGCTTTACCTGGGTCTTTGTTTTATTCTATTAGCATCCTAATCCCCCCGCCCCCCGAAAACCCTTCCGTCTATATTTTATTGTTGTATTGTTTCTTTGTTTTTTTTTATCCCTCCACAAATATTGTGTTGCTAACATTTTGATTTTGTAGATTTTACTTTTTCACTACAGCACAGTAGAACTCACTCTGCCTTGTTTATGCCCTGACCTGCACCCTCCCTCTACCCCTTTATTTCTCTTGTTGTCCTTTTTTCTTTCTTTCTTTCTTTCCCCCACTTTTCTGATTGCTCTACCTGCTTCACCTCCCCTGTGTCCACTCCCCCAACCCTTCTCACCTGCTCCTCCCCACCAAACAGGCCTGCTGCTGCAGACACCACCTTCCCAGTGGTAAACATGCTCCCCTCCACTGCCACTAACTCAGTTGCTGAGAGCTATAGCACGGCGCAGAGCAGCCCTGCTAGCGAGAACACCACGCTAACCAACACCGCATCCAGCCCCGCCAAAGCCGCCCCCGCCAAGTCCTCCCCAAAAATCAGCCCTGCTGCTCTTAAAGCTAACACCCAACCTGATGTCGGGCCCCTGGTCGACCTGAGCGAAACCCCTAAAGTTCCCCCTTCATCCAACCCAACACCCCTTGTCTCAGAGCCAGTCAGCCCGCCCTCTGATAGCGCTGACGGGCCACAGAACCAGCGTGACCCAGTCAAAGCCCCAGAGAGCACCCAGAATAAGGACTTACAAGTAGACGGCCCGACCGAGGATGCACCTAATGCCCCGTGCACAGACTCAACCACACCAACCCAAAATGAGTATGAACACTTCCATTTCCCCATTCCTTTAGCTTGTCTCTTCTGCTCTGGTCGCATCCCAATAGCCGACAAATGTGCCGTTTTTTTAAAGGAAAATTTCACCCTAAAATGCAAACATGTTGGTTTTGACATCAGATCCCCAGAATACATGCATAATTCTGTACTATTCAGGTACATCACCCGGAATAGTAAGCACATTTTAGGTTTGATCCCACCACAAAATGTTTCAGTGTTTTGATTTGTTACCATCTTCACTTTCCCTCATTATACCTTATCAAGGTTTATTTGCATTTTCAAACAGAATATCATAGTACCCATCTTGTTCACAAGCAGAACAGAGTTTGATTACGTAAGAGTAAACTGAGAAAAATGTGTGATATATTCAGTTTTTGATTTGTATATCTGGGTATGATTAAGGACAAGATGTACAGATAAATAACAGATGAAACGAATGAACAGAACTGTCCTTGCATTCATTTCACACACAAAGACCGAAAAGCTTACCTGCACACAAAAACAGAAGGCCAAAAGATTCAGTCGTGTAGCTCAGATCAAAAGGTTTTTTCAGCTTAATTACAATGTGAAGGTGCTCAAGTGTAGAAAAAAAAAATTGGCTCAAAACAACAGCGAATGTGAGTCACATTCTCATTGGTGCTTCTGAGCGCTGCTGCTTTTCAGTAGATTTTAACGATGTTGCCTGATTTTCTGAACAAATATACAATGTAAGAAAAGATTCAGAGTGAAGCAGTGTTTCCACCGACAACAACCTCATTATACCAGAATGAAATGCAGCCAGAAATCACGTTGCAATTTGGTGAGGGAACACAGATTTGATTGTAGACCTGCTTCACATTTAAAAAGCTCTATAACTAGCCAGTGATATACACATATATACACACCCATCTTTATATTGAAAACATTTCAGCATTTTCTGGGGCTAAAAGAATTTGCATTCTGGGAGATATGGAACTGATTTACAAAGAAAAAAGTGCAACATTATATGCAGCACTTGAAATATAAACAACTGGGATGTCGCCTACTGATGATTATTTGAGGATGAAAATTTAAGGGTGGAATTTTCCTTAAAGAATGACAGATTTTTTTTTTTTTTTGCCATGCAGGTAAGTGGCACATTATTATGATCCTTTGGGATGCCATCAGTGCACACCGATCATCACCCAACCACCACCACTTCCACCCTCCACCTGTTTGTCTTCTCAACCTTTCCCTTACTCCACAGCTTCTTTATATTTCACTCAACCAGCTGCTGTGTGTGTGTGTGTGTGTGTGTGTGTGTGTGTGTATGTGTGTGTGTGGGGGGGGGGGGTTAGGGTTAGGGTTAGGCATTTTGTTTACTACACGCCCCAAAAGTTCTAAAACACGTAAATCAACGCAATGATTCTAACATGGAGAAAACGAACAGATAAATCAGTTTTATAACAATTTGGCTCTCATTTTTATGGCCATCCTTTCTATCTTCAATATGATTGTACTTTCCAAGTGAGAAACACTGTGATGTCGCTAAATAGAAAGCAAATGGGGCAATAAAGATGAGCAGCCAAACTTACAGTATTTGGAAGAGAAAATGAAATAAAATGATTTTCCAAACTGTCAATTGTTAAAAAATCATCACAGTTTACAAAATGATTCCCTGGTTCAACATTGACCAACTGTATTATTTTTTTTCTTTTCAGTTGTGCACTCCATTCTTGACATAATTACCTTCATTCTTTAGCTTGAAAACCAATTGGTGTGTATGAAATTTGCACAGAAACAAGTCACACCTAATGAAGTATTTTATTTTATGTATTTATTGTGTGTATCTAGCAGTAAGGATCATATTTTGTTTGTCATGATTCTTTGCAAAAAAAGAGAAAGTGTAGAGTTCACCCATAGAAATGCAAGGATTTAACTATGGTTTCTTTCAAATATTGCAAATACCTTTACATCTAAATGAAGTGATTTACATAATCTAGCTAAATTGTCATCACTTTAAACTATATTATGGCAGTGTTTTCTCAGATCTCAGCAGTTAATTTCATGAGTACGATGTTATCATAACTAAAACTAAAGCCTCAAGTTCTCATTTAAATTAAGTCCTTTAAACTTCCAAAATAGACTGTTATCTAGCAGAAAGGTGTATATATCTATAGCTGACTATATTAACAATCAAATACCTACAAAATACACAGATAGAAGTTCTTCTATTAAGTTGAGTTTGACTTCCAGTCCTGCTGCAAACCAAAAATGAGAAATTCTTGTTAAATCTACAAAAATCTAGAGATGTTTTTTTGTAGAGAAGTCTGCGGAAGAATACATTGTCTCTCTGTTGTTTAAGGATAAATGAACTTGCTCAAGTATATTAAATACTTATCACAACATAACCTTCAACAGCACCACCTTATTGTTATAAGGTAATAGATGTTGAAAGCCAAATGAATGAATTTCTCATAATTTGTTTTTTTTAGTTTTGATTTCTATAAAAGAAACAAACAAAAAGAAAACTCTTATTTCAGGGTTATTATTTTGAGTTTTGCCTCAAGGCGTTTGCAGATGTTCCTGATTTCTGATGACAGCCTGTGAGGATGATGAGAAAGCTGAAGGCAGAAGATGAATTACAGAGGCTTACTGACAATCACTTCTTCGTCTCATACTTTTGCCCCACTCGCATGGCCAGAAGAAGATGTCAGTGATGAAGTATGGGGAGTTGAGAGCTAGTTGGAAGCAGGGCTCTTGTCAGCTCAACATCACCTTGATAAAACCAAACTTGTCATTCGGGGGGATTTTTCTTCATAACTCTTTGACAGGACTGAAGCGCAGCTCTCCCACTGATCTATGCGGTGATCCTTCTTCACCATCCCAACACTTAAATGTCTTGTCAGGCTTCATGTGGGTTTATTGGATTTCTGAGTGGCATTACTCTTATCACAGCCCATTTTTCTCTCTTTTGACCCCTACATATTGCATGCATAAATACATTTATATATATTTCATGCCGCTGCTTCACACCACATTTAAAACAATGCTTCAAAGGTTTTAATTAGTCGGGGCAGCTTAAAAATACTTTTAATCATGTAAGCGCATTAAAAAACATTAAAGAGAATAGTCAAGATAGTTGCAAATACTTACTGTAAATTACATTAATTAAATATATATTTCACTTCTATGAAAGTGATGTATTGCACACAAATGTAGTGTAATGCATTGTTACTGTGACAAATCACAATGAAGTCAGCCCATAGATTAGAGTGTAACCATAACACCACAAGGCCAGTACTAAAAGTGATTTTGCAGACAGAATCATTTCAACTGTACATTTTTCTGGAGTTATCAAGTGTAGATCAATGCAGACAAAGCTTTGGTAGAAACTGTATCAAAGTGGCTTAACAGTAACTAGCTGGATTTAAAGAAATCATTGCCCATACTGTACAACTTTATGGATAGTGAAGGCAAACATCCTTAAATTGGGTACTAAAGTTGAGGAATGTGAAATATTATAAATGCATATTGTAAATGCAGAAGTTGTGCATAACCAACTGGAACTTTTTGGGATTTGGGTCAGTTAAAAACAGAATAAACTGGAAAAACACAGCAGTGCCAATTTATTATTTTGAGGATTAAAGTTGTGGTGTTTTTATGGCTGCAATTATGTAAAATACTTTGAATTAGCTTAGTTAGCATCACTTCACTTTAATTTGAATAACACTGCCCTAGTTGAGTGCACATGGCCCAGTGTTTTTTCACTTTAAAATTTTGATTCCATTTTGTTATCTAGATAAGTGGGGATTTTAAGATGAGAAGCATGTATTTGAAAAGTGGTTAAAAGAACTGCTCGATAAATCATCTGATGCTCCCTCTTCATTCCTCATTGTCATTACAGTTGTGCAAACAACTCTGCAGATAGATTATAAAAGAAATGAGCTGCCAGACAGGCCAAGTTAGAAAAACAAAAGTGCCAAAAAAACATTAGGAATATGGGACTTATAATAATAATACAAGTCTAGGTGGAGGAGGGAAAAGATCACTTAGCTGTTGCTGGTCAGTGAGTCTGTCAGGTCATAAGTTACTTAACACTATGGACCATGACAAGCTGTTTCTAAAGTAACAACCTGAAAAAATGTATGTTGATTTTTATGGTCCCTTGAAGATAAATTATGTTTTTGTTGAACCTCCCAAAAGAAATGGGAAATGTGCTTGCCTTCATTCTTGCATCACGACCAGGCAAACGGGTCAACTATTTTATAATCCTAGTGTCAGATTGCTATGACATCGACTTTAATTTTGTTTGTTTGTTTTTTTCCTCAAAGACTGTAGTGCCACCTTCAGGTTCATTTTACATTTTCAGCCCCACTTCTGCTCCACAAATCAAAACATCTTCCATTACGTTGTTTTTTGGGGGGTTCTTTTCCTATTCCATTTAACAGTTCAGTCTTGATTTAAGCAACATAAGGGACCAAAGTTTTTAAAAAATCTAGTTTGAAGACATTTTAAAACAGCACTGTAGGAAGTCTGTTTCAGTTTTGAGGCTTGTTGAGGTTGGATTTATTTATGGATGCTGTATATGGGACAGCTGTGGCCTAACTTTGTAAATCCCACAGAGACCGTGTATATGTGTCAGCAGGAGAGAGAGAGAGAGAGAGAGAGAGAGAGAGAGAGAGAGAGAGAGAGAGAGAGAGAGAGAGAGAGAGAGAGAGAGAGAGAGAGAGAGAGAGAGAGAGAGAGAGAGAGGGAGGGAAAGAGGAGTGTACTGATTTAAAAAGGCCATTTGAGAGCTGACACAGAGGACAGAAGGAACGATGACTGTATGTGACACAGCAGTTGAATTGTGAACATTTTTGCAACCACACATTCAAAATGGAAATGTATTCCAACGGTGGCACATATTCTAACACCAGAAAATGTTCATCCTAAGTGAAATATGGCTTTAAAAGTCTCTTCCCATTGTGTCCTGGCTCAGTCCAGACGGCGTGTAATCCTCTTGTGTATTATAGTTTGTGTTGTAGGTTATGCCTCAGTCTTTCATTCCTTCATGCATTGTGCCTACTGTACCGGCCCTGTCTCATTCCACATCGGCATTCATTGTTCCTTGAAAATAGTTGTGACATCCATGTACCCTTATTTGATGTCTGGCTAGGATAGTGAGCTTGATCCCATTATGTATGAAATGCATTCAGTTCCAGGAGGGAAAACAAATTCCCTCAAAGCATCTTGCATGTTTTTCCCCCCATTTTTTTCTCCTTTCTTTGAGAAATGACACAAAAGGCAGCTCAGAGCAGACAGTTTAGCTGTGTGAGAGAGACTTAGTGATTCGCTGCTAACAGACTGTCCTCTTTCTCTCTCTCTCTCTCTCTCTCTCTCTCTCTCTCTCTCTCTCTCTCTCTCTCTCTCTCTCTCTGTCTCTGTGTGTGTGTGTGTGTGGTTTTCTCTTGTTCCTGTGTTTGTTCCCCATAGCGGTAAGACTGTGAAGGATGATAACACTAAAGGCGAGACGGAGGTGAAGAATGCCACAGACGAGGTGAAGACAGTTCCCAACGAGGCTCCCCAGTCGAACGGCAACGAAAGTAAAGCATAATCTTCTCGCCTCGAGAGCAGCAGAAGGAAGAGGGCGGTTAGGGTTGGGGTTGGGGTTTGGGAGGGTGGTTGGGTGTAGGGTTTTTTTTTTTTTTTTTTCAAGGTTCAAAAAGGGGGAGGTGGGTCGGGGGGTCACAGTCACTGAAACCTCAAAGCAATGTCACACACCACCCCATCCCATAAGAAAAAGCAACAGAAAGGCTAAAACACACACACACACACACACACACACACACACACACACACATACAAAAAAAGAAGAAGAAATTATGGGTCTCTTTCTTCAGTGTCTTCTGACCAGGAAAATGTAAAGACCTCATGCACATGCCTTAGTTCCTTTTTACGTCAGTTTCTATTTTTTATTTGTCACCGAGAAAAAAAAAGCGAAATTCATACTCGTAGTCCACCATCCTTCTCGTATGAAATATTCAATTGGTAAACTATAAAATATGGAACAGAATCTATGTTATTTTCCTCTAGATAACAATGGTTGGACTGTAGCTTTACTTCACAGATTACTGCCTTCATGATGTACACACATGAAAAACTGGTACGTTACCAATACTACTATTCTTTATGCAGTATGGTCATCATCATGGTAATGGATTATGGGTCTTTTTTTTTTTTTTCCTTTGTCAATATTTTGTTATGTTTAAATAATGTGCAGACATTACTGCTTATTTAGCTTTTTTTTTTTTTGAATGTGTTATTTCCAGGGCTAGAGATTAGAACATTAGCATGCCTGTTTTTTGCAAAGTTACTGTATTTCTGTACATGTTGCTGCCATTTGGTTCCTCTGTAGATGTTTGTTTTTATGTTTTTTTCTTGAATCTTGTCACCATTTCTGGTCCAGAAATCATGTAGCCTAAGCAACCAGAAGATCAGAAGGAGACACCGGAGAAAGATTTATCATGCCGTTCTAGTTGAGGTTCAGGGGTTGCAATCCCGTCCCCTAAAAATTATGTATATGTTCATGCTAATGAAAATACGTTGGTAAATGGTTAGGGAAAGATTGTGGTTAACTACAGAAAATGTAAACACTTTATGTATTGTTGATCATGCTTTAGATGCCACAAGCGGATATCGTTACCTAGACGATGTTACATTTCTTTCAAACATATTGACTGTTTGTATGAACATAATTTTTAGGGTTGACAGGGTTGGGGAGATTTCTGATTAGTGGTAAGGAAATGGTCACAATGAAGATTATAGCTGTGTTCCTTTTCATAGGCCACATCCCTCAAAGTCAAGAATACATCATACGAGGTCCAACACAGTGTCCCATTCCCATAAAGGCAGAATATTAACAGAATTTTATGTAAACAGGTTTCTCAAAATCTATTAAAAAACAGTCAGTTGTACTGCTTTCAGTCATCATCAACTTGTAAAGTCAGAAAATTATGATGTGGCCAAATATACTGGTGGTACTCATGTGGTCATATCACTGGTAAAATACTCTATGAACTGGACCAATGGAAAAGCCACTACAGGATGTAAATAATAGAGGTCCACCATTACCAGTTTTCCGTCATGCCCCTTGAATTTACACATCAGAACTCTGCCACATCTTGGGTGGTTTGAGGGCAACTTCCTGCTTTGACTTTATGAGTTGATGAGGGCTGATCCAATTCACCATTAAATGTCTCGTTGAGGCTCGGAGTGGGAACAAGAAATGACTCCTCTGTAGACTTGTCTCGTTTCAGAAGGTGGTACAGGTTCAGCCCACCCAGCCTTCGAAAAAGGAGGTGGTCTCTGAAATGGGATACAGCTTATGTGTGCATTGTTAATATTGGCATTTTATTTTATTTAGGTTAATTTGAGAACACACCTTTATCTCTTTCTCTTTCACATACACATACACACACACACACACACACACACACACACACACACACACACACACACACACACACACCCAACCTTTTCCAGAGGTCTCCTTTAAGCATTCGGACCAGTTCTTTACCTGACGGGTTTGGGCTCAACAGTGACTCCTAAAGGCCACATGTGCTCTGTCAAAATGATTTACAGCAGGTTTAGACTGCAAGGAAACTAGCCAAACTAGTTCTTGGTAAACTAGTTTCCACTGCCTGCAATTAATCTTGAATATCACATGCAGTTTGTTGCTTTGGGCTCAACCATCTGTTCTTCATTGTCTGGTTCATAGTCCTTGTTTCCTTCTCTGAGCTAATCGCTGATGTTCACTGCTTATAACTGAGTGCTCACAGGGCTCAGCGTGCTTACATCTCTACACCTTAGAGTGACCAAGCGTCTGATTTAGCCAATGTTTTCCTCTCTTTCACCACAACTGTTGTCAGTGTGAGTTTGTGTAACCACTGCTTCTACCATCTTGCAGTTTAGTCTTTAGTGTGTTTGTGCCTGCAGAGATGTGACATGTATTGTAACTTTAGTACTTAAGTAGACAGTGCCCCTTGAACAACATACAAATACAAAAAAGGCACATTTCTGTCTGAAAATTTCAAAAAACTATAAATGAGCCACACCTATAGTCTTAATATGTTATCTGATCATATTTTAAAGGCACTCCAAAAATTTATTCAGCAAATTATTACAAAGCCACAAAGAGAATATGCTGGTTAACAACAGCTTGTGGAAGAAGCTAATGCTAGTTGTTCTTTGGCCATTATTGTGTTTTTTAAGCATGCTGACCTTTTAGCCAGCAACTGTGATCTCATTTACCACTACAACCAGCATCAGACTGTCTCTGTAAGACCAGTTAAAGACCAGCCAGATCTACCAAACTGCTCCAAGCTGGGTTATTCATTAAGTGTTTGTACTCTTGGTTTACAGTGGACATTGTAAATGATTAAGATCCAGAGTTTAGATAATGCCAATTGGCCATTCTACATGCCAACCTAGACTGAGGTAATTTTGTTTCCAATCCTCACTACCAAAAAACAACCTAGACATTTCAAACTAATGAAACAAGCCCAAGCTGTCACAGGTCTAAAGGATTCCTATGGAAAACTGTGCTGTAGCATAAGTTTGGCTTAAATGGGTATGTGCCTGTAAATGAATGTACGCACTCAAGCCATTAAGCATATAGCCTTTCAGTGGTCCTCTTTCTCAATGCAAAGGAATGATGAAATTTGGCCTAACTAGGAGAAAAATTGGTCTTTCCTGTTTTTAAGGTGGTTTTAAAATGTTCTTAGTCAAGCCATTGTACCTTACTGTGGATTTGGAAGGTTTAAAAAAAAGAAAAAAGAAAAAAAAAATAGTCTGACCATCTTTTTTTTTGTACAGTGTTCCTCCTACTTTAGACTGCAAGATAGTACACTGTGAATGTGTGAACCCATTGTGTCCTTTGTCATAGAGTTGAGCAAGATTAGTTTGATTGTGAAAATATGTAGCTGATAGTATGCGACAGAATTCCCAACGCCAACGTATACAGACGTCTGACAGCAGCAAACTGGAAAGACACAGTGCCTTTGAAATAAGAAAAATGGTGGCATTCATTCCATTCCTCTGTGTCTGTCCATTTCAGGTTTCACATCTCCATCTCCATCTTCCTGTCAATTTGCTTTTTTTTTTAAATTTACTTCATTTCACAGTCATAAGTCATACAGTGCTCTTTTCAAATTGTGTCATATATTCAAAATGGCTGCATCCGGTATATATATATATATATATATATATATATATATATATATATATATATATATATATATATATATATATATATATATATATATATATATGTTTATATATATGTGGGGATCTTTACACTGTCCTTGTGAGAGGATCAATCTGGTTTATTACAACTTTGGTCTTTTTTTCATAGGTTTTGACATCATTTGGATCATTATGATAACATTGTACTCACCAAAAGGTTGCTAATGAAGGCGAACTGCTAAATTATGACCCTAGATTTTAGGTTGTAAACGCCACCATTTCAAGACCAACTTCCTGACTCAACATCAGCCTACTGTACTGTAGTTGTGTGTAAATTAGATATGGAAATAAGATCCAAGCTGCAATGCTTCAGAATTTTCCTTAGAAAAAAACATTTGGACATACCGTCTCCTCATCCTTGACATTTAGAGCAAATCACCACATCTAACTACAAGAAAAAAGACACATTTACTCTTTTTCTCAGGTCCAATATTCTCAAAAATATCTGAAATTGTTGGATTTATCAGAAGCAAGCATGAAAACAAATTATAAATGGATATTATTATCATCACAGTTTTTAACATGGAAAAAAAAGCAGGCTTCATGTATTGTATTGATTGTTTTTCAAGTGTTGTGTAATTTGTCCTGTTTTTGCTTCAAAAAGCTCTGAAATGTGATTTTAAAAAAGGGAGATTTCCATTAGCGAATTATAGTGTCCTGTGCTAAAATATACAGTGTGAAAATATACAAAAAGAACCATGTGAATTTATTGTTTTGTCCATAAACAAGCTCGAAAATGCTCTAGAATTACAAATGTGGGACCAATTTTTTGTGCAAGTTTTCTTCCCCTTATCACCGCTCCTGAAACTCATTTGTGGAAGACATCATCAGTTGAACCAGTGCTCTTTGTTCAGATACCTCAAAAATGCAAGAATGACAAAGAGGCAGCCTTGCATTTCATTGTTTGAATCCACATGATTCAGAATGTCAGAATAAAGACATGTACCGGACTGTTTTCATCTTGCTCAGTGTTTGCAAGGAGGAGACAAAGCAACGTGAAATTGTCAGGGTTTGAAAAAGATTAAAAAAACATTCTGCCAAGGTTTTCTGTCTCACAGAAACAAATCACCAAACAAGAGTGTCTAATACACAACTGCTTCATATTCAGTTAGACAGGAGATGTGAGCCTCTACTGCTAATGGCTGGTCACTGTTATTGATCCAGAGTTCCCTGTTTTTAAGCTCTTTTCTCTGTATGCAACAGCTTCTATACTGTAGGTCAAACATTGGTAGGCTGCCACTCTGTCTGTCCACTGTCACCGATGTAAATACTGAATACTAAGGAAAGAGGAAGCAGAACACATTCTGACTCTGCATTCTGCCAGAAATTCTTGTGCTGAATAAAGTTAAAAAGAAACAAAAATACATTGCAACGTTTTCTTTAATGGTATGGACTGTGCGGTATAGTTTCTGGCATGTAAAACTGACTTACATTATATATTAATATAGGTACACTTCTAAATAATATTAATATATTATACATGAATACAAATAAAATGGAAACATATGTTTTAATATTTGTATACACAACTAATGAGAATCAAGTATTATGAATGCTTACTGTACCTTCTTTAAGGTCCAAGTCAGAATGATAAAAAACAATGTTTATAAGCTAAATGTTAAATCTATTTATTAATTAGAAATAATGCTGTATATGGTATTTTAACAATTGTAAGATTTCTCCAACCTTTGCCTTTATGTGCTTTACAGCAGTTAAAAAATAAGATTATTTTAAATGGAAAATATTCAACATTCCCTTTTTTGTTGTGCAATTTTGAAAGTAGGATAATGTCATAAAAATACGATTTAATATTACTATTAACTGTATGCTTATACTACCTGCAGTGTGTTTTCTTAACGTGTCTCTGACCCTGACACAGTATCACAAGTTAAAATTGAAAACATCTTCTTCAGAGGCAAAAAATAATAATAATTAAAATGAACATTTTCACTAAGCTGTGCAGCAACTCTGAATGTCTGAAAATGTTGCTATATATACTATAATGCTGCATATAGACATCATCAAAACCAGTACAATGAAATTAAATCAGAGAAGCAACACATCAGTTTCCTTTAAACAAAATAGCTTTCATTTCAATCTATTCTAAAGTTCATTTTAAAAACAAAGACCCAACAGGTTATTGTTCGCTAATGCTTAATATATTTAAATTCACCCAGACTTATTCAGTGTTCCCTCATATAAGCCTTTCATATTAGCACATAATCTGCACAGTTACATGAGAAACAAATCCAAATATAATTTAATTTGATCTATTAAACAGCAGAAAAATGGAGGCATTCAACTATAAACCCAAAGATTCAGATTTAACGCTACTTGTCAAGTAAAAATCAAGTTAAATGAATAAAAGCTACATACATTTATTTACCACCTACCACTTAGAGACTAATTCTTACTCAGGTCATGATTTACTAATTCTCATCCAACCCATAACAAAGGTTATTTAGTGACGTGTCTATCCATGTATCATGCAATTCTACGTATTGACCACTAGAGTGCAGCATGTTTCCATCCTAAACACAGACTGACAAACATGAGAGTGAACACTATATTACAGCAGTCTCAAATGTTATATATGAAAATGACATGATATGATACAATGTTTTATAGTAACAATATCACTGATCATCACTTAATTGCCACACAATTTTATTTCATTGATAGAAATTATCCAATTCAGAGGCTGCACTAGAACAGGAGCACCATTCTAATACATTGCATACAACTCAATACAAAATCAACAGCAACCACATGGATCCCTCAGTGTGATGCACTCAAGCCTGTGGAAGTAATGTGTGTCTAATTAGAGTTGTGCAAGACCTGATGATTATTGAGCTTAAGTAATTCCCTAATTTGTCCAAAAGGTGGCAGACTAATTCAATTTAACGTGCTATTTAAGAAATAGCACACGTTCAATGAAAGAAATACAGTCAAACGCTTTAAATATTTTAAAATGAGGAATATGGTAACATGGCTGAAGCTTTCTAAACTACAACTATAGAGAGTCAGTTTGATCATGTGTTAGAATTTATTTTTACATGAAGCCTTTAAGTCATTTATTTTTTCTCACGCTAGGTTAGACAAAAAACAAAAAACTTAAATGCCTCAAAAGTCTACAACACTACAAACTACAACAACAACAAAACAACCTTATCAAGAGAGCACCATTAAGTGTCACATTGGATCTGCTCTGCATGTTTATCTGAATGATTGATGAGGCTGGATGATGATTCAGTTCACACAAAAACAGCCATGACACTCTAATGGTCAGGTTGACCAGTAAAAGAAAAACGACACGTTCCAGGTCATTTTGACTGAGGCATACACCTCTGTCTATTTACCAAAAATCTGAATGCTAAACTTGTATTTATAATGGATTTTTACCTTTTCACTTAGGAAAACATTTCAAAACTTCTTCCCACTTGAGAACAAACAAAATGTGCAGTACATTAGATTCACAAGAGTCATAAGATGTTCATTAAACTATTTATATGCTTCAAAAAGAAAAAAAAGGTCAAATAAATGATTAATGATGTTCAAATAGACATTAACTCAAAGCTTCATGTCATTCCTCTTCCCTTCTCCCCTGGACTTCATCTCACTGCTCCACTCACTCTAACCCCCAACTTTGCACACACCAGATTAGGGTCCTTTTCATTGGGAGCCATCCCTCCCCCATACTATAACAATGGTCCAGTGTGGTCCTATATGGCCTGAGATTGATCCTACACACAGATAACTAAAGGCACAGAGCCCAGCCTCATGGCTATTACCTGTCTGAGCACATGTTTACTTCTGCAGTCATAGCCCTGTAGTGAAGCTCTGTGTTAAGCGGTTTGGTACACACCTCACCTATCTCCAGCTTAGAGAGGACATTAGTCAATGTGGGGTAATGAGTCAATTAGTGAAGTGGTTGTGCCATGTATGTCGCATTTTGTCTGCCTTTTGTCGCTATTAAAGGTGCCATTAATTCCCTGTAAGATTGATAAAAACTGAACAAATCCAAATTCGTTTGGACATGATGATGTTATCCATCAGTCTTAAAGTGACATTCTAGCTTGGAGCCAGAAAATCCAAAGACAAAGTAGGATGGGTTGTGGATGGAGTTGTGGTGGGAGGAGCATGAAATATGGTACAACTGAGAGTGAAAAAGGCTGAGATACCTGTCAATCAAGCAAGAATGTCCTGAAACACACACCCCCATTTGTCATCCATAGTATCTTGTGTTGGAAAAAATTGAACAGCACTGATATATAATTTCTTGTGGCGTTGCCTAGTTACTGTTATTGACAGTATTTTTAAAAAAAAATTGGTTGATTATTACTTTTTAATTTTAGGGGCATGTGGTGTTTCTTTAAATTAAATTAAACTTTTCTAATGACCGCATGCAACAATGTAAAAGCTGAAAGATGCTATCAAACCTTTCTACAAGGCTCTGGCAGTTTCACATGACAAAAAGTCTAAGGAAAACACTTTTTTTTTCATGCCCATTTTGATTTCTCCAGTTGATATTTTGATATCACTTGTGTCAGTTTGTACTTCAAGGTGAAGCTTTTTTTTCTGAGGGTGAATATTTGTTCATATTTTCAACAGTTGCAACATTTTTAGAGTGAAAATATCTGCCTCTGTGGAAAATGTAACCTGAACATTATTTATTATTTATGCAATCAACAACAAGCGACAACGACAACAATCAAAATCTGTAAAAAAGCATGTGTGGTATAAGTTTCTGTGGGTTCATGTGTGATATATCTCACATGATGTAGATATTAAAAAAATTTAAACGTGGTAAATAGTATTAGTAAGTATTAATGTTTGTCTCTGTCAAAGCAGAATAAACTGTTTTCCTGTGTGGCGTGTTGCAGTCTGGTCTTCTCTTCACCTCCTTTGGAGCCCAAACTCCGGTGCTCTACAATATTCAACAATACAGTGTTGTTATAATTTTGTGCCACAAGTAGAAATAATTTTCCATGTTAAAAGCCTGTGAACAGTCAAATGTATTCACTGAAGCTGAAGCGACTTGATGAAACAGACGGGCCGCGCTTCCCATCGAAGTGAGCTTTGTTGAGAAGATTAGACTGCAGACTGAAGATACCTGAGGCTGAGCTGCAGTTTGTTTTGAAATGCACACAGGCAGATGTTTGCTCAGCGGATTCTCATTCTCTTTTCTCTGTGTTTTTTGTTTTTGTTTTTGTTTTTTCAGATTGTTGAGGAATATTTGTTTTTTCATGCAGAGCCACATTTCAGCTCTAATTTATTTTATTTCTAAAGCGCTTTTCTAAAACCAAAGTGCCAACAGACAGAGATACAAAAACATCACAGACAATGATACAAAAACAAAAATATTTGGCATAAAGGCACATAACATTGTAGGATCTCATTTCCAGGCGGCTCCTGTCTTGTCCCTTTTTCGCTTTTGACTCAGCAAAGAGTCAGCCAGCCATGCATTCCTATCCAGAACACTCTGCTTTATCTCTACCTCCCAACCTTTAAATCACATCAGTGTTACATCACAGCACACGTACTCATACTTCCTGCTGTGGTCACCATGCCAAAACATTTTTTCCTCGCATACAACAAATCCTCCAAATTAAATGACTGCATTATGTCATTTGACCATGCGCTCCAGAATGACGACAAATTATTTGCCAAATCACTGTTAAAAAAATAATCATGTTTTATGGTATGACAGCGCTGTGGTTAAAGTCTGGTTGTGTTTTGGCACAAACAAACCACTGTGATGGGGTTAGATCATGGTTTGGAGGAAAATTATCTCTTAATACACCCTGTACACATATACAGACTTTTCCTAATGTGACCCACAGCATACAAAAATGGAAATAAAATGTTTTTTTTGTTTTTGTGCAGCTGATATATATTTTGATATATGCAAATGTACAAGTTTGACCTGTGTTTATTAAGAAAAAACTACAAAAATCAGCATTAAAACATGTTGCTATATTCTACTGGACCATAAAATGGTGATTGTGAATGTCTTTTTTTTTAACTTAAGATTAATCAAACATTTATAGAGACTAATTATGAGTCAGAATTTGAACAGTATGCAAGGGTTAAGACATGGTGTGGTTACTACTACCTTAAATGGCCACTGCAAACACCAATAGAGTTGTGGTTATGTTTTTTGAAAAACTGACCCGACGGGTAAGGATCTAATCAGTCACCAAACCTGCCATCTGTGAATATGGGAATATGTCACCATATATAGACGTCATCTGAACTGCGTTAACTAATTACTACGACCACTAGATGGCGTCTGTCACTCAAATGTAACTACAGGTCGCTTTTTGGCGACTATCGTTTTTCTTGGTTAGGACAGGCTCCTTGCACAATATGTTCCCTCTTGTTTTGTCCAAAACTTTCCAATCGTTCCAAAGACTCATTATCCACATCTTTTAATCTGATTTTGAAGAAGAAACTGTTTTACATTTTTTCAGTATGCACGTACCAAAATATTTTGGACTGACAGACAGCATTTTTGTACTAGTTAGAAGATATTATTTGCATGTGTGCAAATTAACTGTATTTGATCTGTGAGGCTTTATAGACCAAAATACAAACTGCAGAAATACAAACACTCGTAATTCAGTACCGAAGCATACATTTTTAACTGGATAAACAGTTTCATAGAGGCAGTTTACTTACTGTATTCTGTTCTCTGGTATGTTTTAACCATAACTGGAAAATATAAAAAAAATCTTCAGAGTGTATTCACATTTGTGTTACAGAAACACCGACCGCACATTTTCTTTTCCCGTTTCGGCATTCTCTAATTGCACTGGATCTTTCATAGAAATGCACCAGGAGTTCCAGCAATTTACAGAACCTTGGGTTTTTGATCAGCAAATCTTCAGAAGGGGGCTTCTTCAAAGAAATTTCTTCCCACTTCACTTCTTAAGCCGAACGAAAATTCCTCCTAAATGAATGGCTTTTGCTCACAGCTTGTGGCCGCAGCTGGCAGTATTGTTGCCCACTGTCGTCCTTTGGCCTCAGAACAGACAGACAGAGGATGAAGGGCGATAGAGGGGGTTGACACAACAGGTACACACATGAAACGACTGCAATTATTGCCCTTCCTCCCCCCAAGGGACCACTGTCTGACTTGGTGGTGTTTGGAAAGAGGTGTTGGTTGATTTATGTTTGGTTTTTTGGGGGTTTTTTTCTCATGTTGGAAAGTTTCCTCAGATTACTTTTTCATCTAGCATCAGAATGAAAAGCTCAAGCCAAGAAGACGTTTGATTTTTTTTTTTTTTGCTTTAATGAAGATCACAGAATATTTGAACAGCACTGCAGGCCACTGATTATCAATAGAGGTATGGATACAAAAAGAAACAAAACACAGACTTACAAAACAACACCTCCACGAACAAAAGGCCAAGATAGATGAATAGGTAGAGACATAGATACAAGGAGGAGGAGCAGGAAGTCAGCCAGATTGGACAAAGAAAGTCTTGAAACAACATGCTCTTTAGCAGAAGATCTGTGTATGCTTTATGGGTAAATTAGATTTATATGTGTTATTAGAACACATTGGCCTTAAAATTGGAGTCAAAGTGCATTAACAGTGGGAACTAAACGGCACTTGTTGTGACAATTCTAGTCATTTAGAGAGGAGCAGCCTGAGGTAGCAGCAGGCTAGTAGCTTCTTTGGTATTGTTGTGCTTACAAATACTGATTTTTTCCCATCATATTAAAGGAAAAGTTCACAATCTTTCAAGTCAGTGGACGTTTATTCCACTGCAGCTGAACAGGAAAACAGTGTCAACCAAGACACAATGGGGGGATTTCTTTACTAATTTTGAAAGATATCCTCTTTATTTGACTTAACTTTGCCTTATATTATCTTCAGATTACCTTTTAAATACATTTTTGCTCAATACAAGGACGGTAGTTTTTGTAATCTATCATTTACATTGCAAGCACAGTAGAGGGGATTGTCTAATGGTCAGTATGAACAAGTGGAATGATTAAAACAAGACCTAAAATATTGTGAACCCATATTTTAATAAGCTTAAATGGTCAAATTCAGAGCTGTTGTTCTCGTCCCTTTGTGATGCCTGTCCATCCAACCCAACTTACTCAGTAAGAACATTTTTCTGGGTTCCTTTTTAGAGTTTCAGTTCTCCACCTTCCTGTTCCCTTGCTTATCTAATTCTACGCAAGCAATTTATCAACGTGTTCAGGGTTCTTCCCCCCAAATCTGTAGCTAAAGCTTGAATTTTGCTACTATAATTCATATTGTAAACTATGGTTCATGTATTTTCTTTGCTTCTATTCTTCATCAGTTTATTTTACCTCCATCTTCCTCCAGACCTCATGTCATTCAACTCGTTATGTACGTTTCAGCTCTTTGAATGTAGGTTCAAGTGTGGCTGCTACCTTCAGGTTTGAGATGGATTTTACTCACTTATGTCAACTGTAGCCTTGAGGCACAGCATCATATTTAGGCATCGTATTTGTTTTAAAACCTCTACATATCTAAGTTGGTGGTGTGCGGTAAGGCAGGTGCTGCATCGCAGCCATCCAGCTTTCAAAACCTTTCTCTAAGCCTAACCCTAACCCTTAATTTCAAGATTACTACGCTGATTGTAATCTATATTGTGACTCTTGCTGCCAGTTCAGTGCGACTATGTTTGGGCAACATATTCAATCAAGATCAATGCACAAAGAATGAAAACACCTGTGGCAAACATCTAGTGCTTCTGTTGTTCTGTGACACATGCTTGCCCATCAAACAATTTGCATCATATTGCAGCGTTCTTGATAATGGAAAAGCAATCATCCCGATATTCTACTTTCCAAAAACAAAACTACCAATCATAACTGCTGTGGAAACTCTCTGCATACCTGTTTGTCACACTCATGCTTGCGGGGGCTGAGCATCTTAATCCTGGGCCAACTGCAGGGGAACGTGGGCCCAGATCGACATCATCCAGCGGCACTCGGAGAACGTGCATAACTTTCCTGGTTTGGATTATATTACACAGGGGTATACATTTTCTGCCATACACGAGACAGAACCAATCGTCGGGTAGGGGGGGGCAGAGGTGTGCTATTTTATTTCAAGGACAATATAAGCTGTAAGCAATTCAAATGTTGTGTGTTAATGACTTGGAATGAATGGGTGTCAAATTAACTCTCTCAGCCCAAATGTCATTCACTATAATTGGAATTTATAGACCACCATCTGCAAAAAAAAAAAAAAAGTGTTTTATGTTAAGCTGAATACCATTCTTAAACAGTGTGATACTAACAATGAGCTCATTTTATGAGAATATTTGAATATATATTGAAACATAAAATGAAATGTTTAACAGGATTTGTATTTTATTTTATGCATGTTATTGAAGGACTGATTAGGATAACTAGTTCCTCTTATTGATGTGACTTTCACTAAGAGACCGGAAAGACTAACAAAATGTTGCAATCTTGTTACTGGATTGCCTGACCATAATATGATTCATATTTTAAGAAAGCTCACATAAAGGAGATTTAATCTATCAGCCTACAAGAAGCTAGAACAGTATACAATTCTAATAGTCAATTAACCAATCTCGAAAATGCAATTAAAGAAATAAACCAGAATGAGCATCTTGTATCATAACTTATATTTTTCACGGCTGAACTTCAAACAACTATACACAGTTTAATGAGACTGATCATTTTTCTCATAAAGAGCCATTCATTCCTCTTATATCAAATAAATCCATCCATTAATGAAGTGTTTCCAAGTGCCTAGAAAACTGCAATAATCACACCAGTGTACAGATTAGATGAACACATGTTCATTAGTAACTGCTGACCCACGAGTATCCTTCCAGCAGTATAAACAATTGCAGGAAAAAGGATCTCTGAACAGATAATATCACATTTGAATAATACTTCCTTCTCATAGCATCCTATGCAATTTGGGTTTCGAAACCATCACTCCACTAAAAGTCCAAATTGTTTTCTTCTGGAAGATATTAAGGTTAAATTGGATGCAGGATGTGTGGTAGGAGCTTCCTTGATTTAAAGAAATCATTTTTCATACTTCCACTGCAATTAATTCATGATTCAGCACAACCACAAAATATCCAGTATATTTTATGTCCTTGCTATTATCATCATTATTGTATTTTATATACCCAGTGATATAAACAGAGGCAAAAATAACTTCATATTCACCCACATTTAACATACATACACATATACACACATGTATGCACACAGATATGTATATTTACATATAAATTTTGGGTCTCTTTCAAATTAAACCTGAAGAGTACGGTTTAGACCTGCTCTATGTGTAAAGTGCCTTGAGGTGACTTTGTTGTGATTTGGCGCTATATAAATAAAGATTGATTGATTGATTGATTGAGTGAGTGATACATTCATTCATACTACACATGCATACAGCTATACATCCACATATATAGATTAACTAGAACGGGTGTTAATTATACTAACTAAAGATAAATGGGATAAACAAACTCCTCCACTGAGAGTGCGCTGAGTATATCTATTTGTATTTTTTTTCATAAGATCTTCCTCTGCTACTGTAAATAATTTTCTAATTACCAGAAGATTAAATTTCCCCCCGATGTAATTAAATGGATAAAATCATGCCTTCATTCATGTAGACCATAAAACCTCACAAATGATTGATATGTTGGTGTACCTCAAGGTTCAACTTTATGTCCTCTGTTACTGGGCTTGTATATTAATGACCTGCCTGAAGTTTGTCCATCTACTATAACTTATCGGCTGTACACTTATGATACGGTCATGTTTAAAACAAGCTTCAGTTGTAAATATCTCTCAAAGTCAACATGTTGTGATACATGGCACAAACAAGCTAAGCCGTACTTACATATTACTCTTTCCTAGATCTTTATAATCTTTAACATCTAATATCTTTACCAATCAACTATATTTTTATCTTTTATTTTCAGTATTACATCTATTCACATGCAAGCAAAAGGATGAATTGGAAAAACCTTCTAGGGTTTACTTTTTTTTATTTTATCCTGAACAGTTTTTTCTGATGTGATTCAGTTTGACATTCATGATATTTTGTTATTTTTATGAATACTGTTCGTTCTCGGGTCTCTCTTGATATTTGAATCACTTTCTCTTTGCCATAGGAACAAACAAAAACACAACAGGAAGCCTATCAAACATTAAAATGTAAAACTATCATGAACTGCATTACCTCTGCATTGATTTACCACTGTGTTTTACTCTTTTCAGCAAGCCGAAAAAAACACATTTTTGATAGTCAAATATAACAGATGATAGCTTATATGTATTAAAGTCTTTTTTATCAATAATAAATCACCACAAGAGGATGCTCCTCATCTGATGATGTATAAACCTCACTGGTATGAAGCCCACATCAAATAGTAAAGTGGCCGAAAATATCGTGTTATTGCACAGCAGCGATTTGCAGGAAGGTTGAAAAGGGGGATGTTTTAATTTATATATAGACACCTTATTATTATTTTAAAGACCATTTTGAAAAAATGTGCACATATCCTCTTAAAAAGTGGCCGCTTGTATATCATTGCAAAAAAGGGCAGATAAACTTTACTGTGGTAAGGTTTGTTTTAAAGACTAAAACCCTCTATAGATTACCATCACACCTCAAGACATAAGGGAAGGGGGGAAGGGTGGTGGGAGTTTGATGTAGTGGCTTCAAGTTCAATTAGGTTAGAGGATAAACGAATCAAGGTTATCCTAAATAATTCCTGCACAGATATTGGAAACAAGATGGAAGAGAAAAAAGGAGGAGGAAGAAAGAGAGAGATGTGCTAAAGGATTAGCTGTGAGGAGCTTCCCCATGGCGAGCAGGCCTTCTTTTTCCCAGGAACACCAGGAACACTGTAAGGTGATTACTGTGTCGTTTGCCATCGGTCCAGTGGTTAAGCACTATGGACACAAGAGCTTGAGTGCCTCCACTCAGTATAATGGGAATCAGAGAGGGAGTTTTTTTTTTACATGCCTTGCATTAAGCAGATGCAAAGAAAGTGTATTTGCTCTTTTAATTTTTATTTATTTAAATATGACACGTTGGAAAAAATGACATATTAATGACCAATAAAACTCAGAAACAGCAGGGGAAAAAAGAGAGCAAGGGAGACAGGGAGGATTTCAGCAAGAGGTTTTGGAATTCTGCTCCACTTAAGACAGCTGGGTTCCTATTGTGTGTGTGTATGTGTGTGTGTGTGTGTGTGTGTGTGTGTGTGTGTGTGTGTGTGTGTGTGTGTGTGTGTGTGTGTGTGTGTGTGTGTGTGTGTGTGTGTGTGTGTTTTGGGATGTTGGAAAAAAAAAAAAGATGAAAAAGTGGGTGATGAGGGGAGGAGAGGTGGTTTCTTTTCTTTCTCAGAATGAAAGGCAGCTGTGGCCTTGCAGTGTAATACCTTGGCTGGAGGAGGTCAACGACATGGCAGTGGGTAGCGAGGGCGGAGTGTAACACAGAGACACACACATACACACCCACACCTAAACACTGACCATAAAAGTACATACAGCTGTTTACAGAAGCCTACAGTATGTGTTGTTACTTTACAAAAACACACAATACACAGATGTAATTATATAGAAATATTGAATTACATTATTACATTTTTGAATGAAAACACTATATATAACCCACTGATATATCTAGAAGAAGCAGTTGGTTGTTGCTCCTGTGCAAATTTTCAATATTCAATATGATGTCAAGTCTATTCATTTACAACCTGATGCACCAGATGGTTTCTTACACAGAACCGTCTGAGAGGTCATCCTTTGAAAAACGGATGGAAAAAAGGGCAAGCACTTTCAAAAAATACTTGGCAGCTGTTTGAATGAACCATGTGTCCATCACCATCTTACTTTGCGAAGCAGCTGGATTCACAAAATCACAAAAAGTTCATGTGAGAATCCTGATTGGATGCTGATTTTTTGGAGCCGCCGGTGGATCTGGGACAAGTGCATAATGTATATGAATCCTGACAAGATGGATTTTTGCATGATTTCACGAATCCAGTTGCCTCACAAGGTAAATTCATTTAGGCTGCGTTCACACTGCAGGCAAATCTGATTCAAATCTGATTCCTTCTTAAATCCGATTTTTAGGCCTGACTGTCCACACTGTTTTTAGCAAGTGTCCAAATCGGATTTGGCTCTGTTCAGACTGGGCCACATTAATGACCAATCTGACAGGTTGCTGTGGCAACGTCGTCGGAGCTGAGGCGTCATCTAGCGTGTATTGTGTGATGTCATATAATTGCGACAGTGACAGCAACAACAAACCCGCGAGCTTCGCTTGAACGGAGCCATCTCCCCAAAGATTAATTAAGAATTTGGTTTTGTCCTCTGTCCAAGGACTGATGTTTTCGACGTCCTCCATTGCCTCCATTGATATCAGCTAGCAACAACAACTGGAACAAGCGCGGGTCTGGTGTCGCATAGAGTGACGTAGCGTAGAGACGTAGAGAGACGTCACGGACAGTCAAATCCGATTTGAGTGTTTGGAGCTGTTCAGACTGAGACACATCTGTCCAAATGTGATTTGAAACTACCTCCCAAAGGTGGTTTCGATCTGGTCAATCGGATTCTGGCTTGCAATGTGAACGCGGCCTCAGATTGTATTCTGAAGCATGTAGAGTGTCCCATGTCTAAAACTATCTACTGAAATACAATGTAAATGATCTGTAATGCTACTAGTGCTAATATATGGAAGTAAAGAAGGGTTGTCATATTTAATATCACCCAATTTATAGCATTTAAACTGTTTTCTCTGGAAATCTATATATCTGAATTTCTGTGGTTTGAATTCTCCTTTTTACTATAAGTGCAACATTTTGGTAATACTTCGACCAAAATGAAAACATGTCACACAACTCGTCTCCAGTACACCGTGCTTTATCTCACTGTCATCACCGAAACGTAAAGCGAACATAGCATGGTGGACTGGAGAAGAGTTGTACAATGTGATTTTTATTTTGAAACTCATGCTGGTCTGCACCCTGCTGTGTGTGCATTCTTACAAAGGAACATATTATACACACTCAAATGTCTATTTTTAACCTGCTGCTTTACGAGAGCTCACAGTAACCCTTTTGCGCAGTTCAACAATTCAGTTCAGCCTCACTCTGAAACAGACCGCAACAAACTACAGTAATAGGATTTGACTTATTTTTCTCATGCTTTACTTAACATGTCAACTTCTCAAATATAACTGTACATGTTTGAGCCAAAATCCGGATGGACAACATAAACTACGCATGGATAAACCTTAGCAACAAAGGCGACGAGCAGGTAGCATTCCTACATGTGAACCTTTTATCATGTTAAGTATAGATATCCGGCATAATAACAGTATATAAATTAGATAAAATCACAAAAAAAGCATGATGTGTCTCCTTTAACAACTGCTACCATTGATTAAAGGGACTGTGATCACAGCTTCCACCGTAATTGATTGCTAACTAAAAGACAACACCAGCAAGCATGTACTGTAAACATATATATTTATTTAATTCAACCTGAAAAGGAACTGTGGATTTTAAAAAAAAGATTGTGTGTGTGTGTGTGTGTGTGTGTGTGTGTGTGTGTGTGTGTGTGTGTGTGTGTGTGTGTGTGTGTGTGTGTGTGTGTTAACTGGGTCACCTCACTATGCACAGTGTCCAAGAGGCAGGAAAAGCCTCCAGTCTCTTTCACCACAGGGTCTTTATGTGAAAGTAGACTTTGAGTGGGAAGAAAAGACAGAGGAAGCACTGGGCAGCATACAGACACTGATGTTGAGGAGGGACTGGGGTGTTGTATACTGATCTAACCATCCTGTTTATTTTTTTAAGATGTTGTTTTGTTATTCATCATTTTCCTTTTCGTAAATATTAACTTAGATGAGGGAGCAGAGTGTCCTCTAACAATAGTAATAATTCCTCCACTGCACTGACTGCACCTCCTGAATATTTGTATGTGTCATAGTCTTGTTTTGTGATGTGATAGATTAAGAGACTGTGTATACTGTTTAAAAAATATTGCATTAAATCTAATACAGCCTTAAACAACCAATCATCAAACACTGTTTCTTCTTTTTTCTCCGCTGTGTCTTTCCACATTTATTTCCTCACCCACCATTTCACCATTGAGCTCTTCCCTTACTCAATACAGTGATGTGAGATTAATTTAAGCACACAGACTTTGTACTAAACTAGTCTATCTCTGGGCTTTTTGGCCTTTCCAAGATGTCCACGCAATCTCCAGTGAAAGGAAAGAGGCTACTAAGCAGCGCTTCAAGAAAGGATGGAGGGGATCAAACCGAGGGCAATTGAACACAGGTAGACAAACAAATTCACACGGTGACACTGGGAAAAAATTGGTGTGTGTGTGTGTGAGTGTGTGTGTACCCTTTTGATTCTCTTTTCAATTTAACTACTTCCAAATATCCTAAATGTGTGAATACTGCAGTTTAAATCAATATTGCAAAATATTCGATGGTGTTTCACTTTTTTTCTGCTTCATTAGAGAACCAAAAACAACTATATTAGGACTGCATGCTATTTAAACAGTTACTCTTCTTATAAAGCCCCGAGAAATAAACAAAAATGAAATCATTATATACTCTCTAGATGGGAATGCCCCTGTATTTATAAATCAGGCTGAAAATAAAAGGAAAAGGACAGATTGTATAGTAATGTGATTGCATTAGATACTTAAAGATACAGCAGGCACAAACAGGTAAAATAAAAAGTTTAGTAATTGTTAAATTGTTCAGATTATTTTATAACAAGAATATAAGTCTGAAACAAATACAATGTTTGGGTCTGTAGCTTGAGGGTAGAGCTGGTCGATATGGGCAGAACATCGATATATCACAATATTTTTTACCAAATACCTCGATATTGACATTTTGACAATATTGTAGGGATGACTATCGGTGCTTTCACAAAATTATTATGCATTGAGATTTTTTTTAATAAATAATCATCAGTAATGTGGATATAATGACTAAAGCCTGATTTATGCTTCTGTGTCGGAACGACGGCGTAGCTACGCCGGTGCCCCGACGCCGTTGTTCACTTTTCGAAGTTCTGCGAGGAACGTGTTGCTCTGCAATTCCCCACCATGTCGCTAAGGTGTGTGTGTGGTATCCGTATCCTTGTTTATCTTCCGGTCACAGTAGACAATGGCGACCGAGGTAGAGCAGGTGTGTTTGGGGTTGGAGCTCATTGATATTGAAGAACAAATGATTTTATTGCAAATGTTGAGGCGCAGGCGACAGAAAAGACGTTTGCGGAGGTGGTCTGTAGAAAAAAAACGGAAAAAGCAACTTCTGGAGGAACTGACGTTTTGAGCGGACCAATCACCGCCCTTGCGGTCCGCGTTGCCTTGACGCGTAGTTAGGATTTTTTGGAGGTGCACGTCAGGCTACGGCGTAGGGGTCCGCGTTGATGCAGAGGGCTACACGTAGCTACGCCTTCGACGTGACGCAGAAGTATTTAGCTTAAGTGGATAAAGGCAGATAATAGAATAGTCTGTTAAGTTCAGAAAATCACATTTTTACTGTAATGCAGCCTTTAAAAGCCGGAAACTACAACACTTATTCCATATCACGATATTACAATATTCAAGACTATATCTATAAAATATCACAATATCGAAATAATATTGAATTATTGCCCAGCCCTACTTGAGGGTGGAGCTAAATCAGCATCATCCTGTAAGAGTAATGAATGTGCTGAATAAACCCCATTTCTACATGGGCTAGCTGTAAATTAAATCTGTATTCAGTTTGGCAACATTTTAAAGAAAAACGTCTGTTCAACAATTTAAAAAATATACCTATCCATTGACCAATAAGAGTAGTTCAGTAGCTTCTCCTCTAGCTTTGATTACCTTCTTAAAGTATGATTCACCCTTTATTAAAAATAGCTTGTAGGCATTTAATAATTTTGACTGAGTAGCCTGAAAATTGAGGTATTGTCCTCTTCCAACTGAACTGCTGTGTAACAAATATAAGGTGGAGTTCTGTTAGCAAAAATCTTCACTAATGCTGTGTCTTAAATTGTGTACTTCTGTACTTACACTTAATATTTTGAATGCAGAAGTACGTTCACACTGAGAAGTATGGAAAAAATTCAGTGCACTAAACAATACAGTACCTGGATGGTCAAGAAGTTGAGTGTGGATCTATGGGCACTGCTCGCCGTTAATACTTGAATATATTGATCTGAGACTCAATTTAGCAAAAAATCCAACAAACAAATCAAACAACGTATAGCCCATTATTGAATTTGAACAACCAGTGACTGGTAATGTGTAGGTTTAGTGTTAAAATAAACCCCAAAAGCCTCACGGACTTGAACTAGGTTGATAGGAGAAAAAATATTGAGTTATGGAAATCAAATGTGCTAAAGACACAGAGATCAAACTCCCAATAGTTGTCCTACCTGTCTTTGAGGTTGCTGCTATGAACCAACCTCCTGCCTCTATAGTGGATTTGGATTTGAAGCATTTGGCAAGCAGCACCCCAACCTATGGATTAGGACTGGGCAATATATTGAAATTATATCGATATCGTGATATGAGACAAGATATTGTCTTAGATTTTGCATATCGTAATATCATGATATGTCATCAGAGTTGTCTTTTCCTGGTTTTAAATGCTGCATTATAGTAAAATATGTAATTTTCTGAATTTACCAGACTGTTCTAGCTGTTCTGTTATTTAATTTTTACCCACTTTTTCATTATATCCACATTACTGATGATTATTTATCAAAGATTTCATAGTGTAAATATTTTGTGAAAGCATCAACAGTCATCTCTATAATATTGTTGTAATATCGATATCGAGGTATTTGGTCTAAAATATTGTGATATTTTATTTTGTCCATATCGCCCAGCTCTACTATGGATCCCCCTCCACCTTATATAGAGGATATGCAGTGTTCAGTGTAAAGTTCAATGCAAATACCTGCTTTCAGTCCACACACCTCCCGCCACTTAACATTACAGGCACCACATCACTGCTGTATCCCAGCAGCAAGAAGTACAAGGCTGAGCAGTCTGCATGTGATATTGTGTGAGACGCCTATAAAAAAATAAAATATTGATCTCTGTCTGTGTCAGATGAGGCATGAATGGTGAATCATAACACTACCATGTAAATACAAAAAAAGTATATGAAAGCAGAGGTATGTCATCATCTTGTATCATCCATCTGCAGTACGCATATGTTTTGAAAATGCTGCAAAATCACACCAACTTATTTTTCAGTTTCACCTTCACCATTTCGGTTATTGTGTGCTCTTGACGTATTAAAGCTAATTTAACAAATGTCACACCAGCCAGTGTGTCGCATCATTTCATGGCATATTCTCATCGGTTTGTTTGTAGATTTTGGCTACATTGTGATAATTTCGTCTCAGGCTGTCTTTGGTCTCTAAAGCTCTGAATCAAGGACCAAATATTTTTACCACATTTATAATGATAATAATATAATAATAATAAAATGTATTTATATAGCACTTTTCACAGACAAATGTCAAAAAGTGCTTTACAAGAGAGAATATAAAAGTCCACACAAAACAGACACACAATGATACTATATACTTAGATAGACACACATTCATATACATAAAAATCCAATTCAAAATTCAAATTCAAATAAGGATGAAATGCTGAGAGCCTTATGTCAAAGGTTACCCATTTATCTTATGCTCGTCTGCCAAAAATTGCAGCATAAAGGGAGCTTAAGTCACTAAAACATTTTTCTTCTTTCATATTACCTTCAAATTCTGACACTGTGTCTCAAATCAAATACTTCATTCTTCACTTCTGTGTGTGCTTAGTTGTGAAGTATGCACATTTCGACAGGTTAGCGTTGTCTCAAATCAGTCAGGGCCATTGCGTACTAACCGGAAATGACAATAAGCTAGTTAGCAACCAATGGTAGCAAGTTAGTGTTAGCATTTGTGGTACCACATCATTACAGACTGCTAAATGATCCCAATAAACTGTCTGATGGCTTATATCTGACAAATGTATAGTGGTCCTTAGTGCAAAAAACCACAACTTACATTTAGTGTCGCCATTTCCAGTTTGAAAAGTGGTGCCTCCCCCTCTGTTACGTTAGCTAAAATGGGGAAGTCACCAAAGCTGTCCTATGTGGTTGATACACCTTTCATTTTAAATTGAGCAGGATCTATTTTTATTAAAATACACTAACCATACCCACCTAGCTGATTTGGTGACACCAGGTCAATAATAACCTGAAGTGTAGTGTCTCTATTGTCCCAATGAAAAGAAAATGCATTTTAGTCTTTTCTCTTGCATCTTTTACCCTTTTCTTTGTGGACCACATCTACAAAGGCCCACGTACTTCCCACAGGCTTACACAAATGTAAACGATGATGAAACGGAGCTCCCTGAGGAAAGGCTCGATGTACAGTGAAATCCCTGATTTATTTGGTCAATGCTTGCTTCATCCACTCTCACTGTACAATGCATTAGGGCTACCTGAGGCATGGGAGAGAATTGATTTCCTGTCAGACTGTAACTGGGGCTCTCTCCTCTCAGATCGCCACTTTTCTGTTGTGATTTCTTCAACCAAGGAGATCAGCTCACATCGGGTGAAGAGTGTAAATGGGTTCAAATATGTTAATTATTAATGAGAAAACTACCCCACCAAAGTCCATGTGGGGTTTTGTGTTTGTCTGCACAGGTTTGTGCCAGACTTTTCCTTTTTCCTATGGATCACCTGTCTAAAACAGAGGAGAACCAGGCTTTAAGGCTTTTGTTATAGGACTGAGAATTCAATCATAAATTCAGGTGTGAGATGATATTAAAATGATCTTTTAACAATAGCTGACATGTTTTCTCTACATGTAGCCTTGTCACTGTCTATTTAGCATATAAACAGAATATACTGGGGGGGGGGAAAGAAATACATGAGAGAATAAATCCAGAGAATACAGCCTCTAAAGAGAGGATACTCTCTTTAACCTATGCACACCTTGTCTCTTCTAATGCTTTTGTTCTTCTCTTCTGTTGTTCTTGAAGTGTCCACTCATGAATGAAAATATAAGTTTATAAGCTGGGATGAATCAACAAGTTAGTGTCTTCTTTCCCTGAAAAACACGTCTCGATGTGGCAGCTTGTCACACACACACACACACACACACACATGCATATATATACCTACATGTTTTGATATTAAAAGTATGACTACATGGCTACATATCACACTAACATCACACAAGATAACTCTATTATTATTTCAGTGAAGTTGCTATACATTACCCATTGTGTTACTGTACAGCACATTGTTCAGTGGAACGGTTGTATTTGGGCGTCTGTTCCCCGCACTCACAGATGGCAGCTATAAAGAGTGATATATGACTGTCATCATCTCATCATGAAAGGCAGGGTGTGGTCGGGACACAACCAGCATTGCTCATGGCTGTTGCACCTTTAACCACACTCAATAGTGACCGTGCACCGACAGAGCCTGGAGTGCACTTTTACATCAATGCAGCGACATGAAAAGTCAAACCACTGGAGATGAGCTTTAAACAAGGTTTTCATCTGGTGTTTAACCCTAATTGATTTGTTAATAATTTGGTAGGGCATAGTTTGAGTTGTAATATCTTATTAAAATGTGTATTTAAGTCAAACTGAGTAAACCATCCTAAAACCCCCCCACAAAAAGAACAATGGGTGCTGCACGTTTCAGAGCCAGACATGTTCAGGTATTTCCATCAGGGAGTTCACAATTTAAAATTTAAATGTAAAAATCAGTGTTAGCAAGTGGCTTTTTAATGGTTTTTCAAGTAGTCGTTGCATCACAGGATTTGTTGACGAAAATGATGTAAATAAACACAGAGTAAAAAGTCACTTAACAACCCAACATACTCAACCAATTGACTGAAATGTTCATAAATGGTGAAGCTGTTATTTTTGTTTTTTGTCTTTTAATAATAAATTTGATGATTTTTGAAACTAAAATAACATTGCCATTGAATGCAAAGTTTTATAATTTGCTGTCAAATGATAAATGTAATTTCATTTCACTGATTATTTGTTTTGTATGATTTTTAGATGAAAAAAACAAACAAAACTGCTTTTGAGCAAAATACCAATTGTCAACTTATCAATGAAATCAAACCAGATTCTGTGCCCACATTGAAGTGTTTAGGAATTATTTTGTTTTCTTGTATGTGAAAACAAGTTAACAACCGTTTGCCCAAAAAACTGTCGAGTTGTTGCACTGATGAAAAAGTCTGATCCACTTCTACAAAAAAGTATTTCATGATTTTTTTTTTAAATTTTGAACAACATTATCTTTTTTTCTCTCATCATTGTTGAAAGGTCTTCTGTCCTTTATGTCCTTAAATATTTTCATGCCACTTTATTCTGTCCTTCCTATACTAATATATTCTTAGTGTTATTTTATCTTGTAAAGCCCTTTGTAATCTCCGTTTTTGATCAATTCTATATAAATAACTTACTGCACATATTTGACAGCTAAGTTTTCCAACCTTTCAGTAATAAATTCAGCATTTGACAATAAAACATGTTTAACTTTTTTTTTCTCTGTCACTGGCTTAGAGAGATATTATAATTAATTATATTACATGGAGGGTCAATATATCAGTAAACACATATATTGGTAAAACCTTAGTATGAATTAATAGATATTTTATAGCTTTTCAATGAGAAAAGTGCACACTTCTTTTCAGTTGATCTTGATTAACTTTTTTTCTTTTCTTTTACAAGCAACCTTATCATCTTTTGAAACAACCATCCTTTTAACACAGCCAAAATCCGCCCACGTTTTAATGATTAAGAGATGATTGCAGTGTCTCAGGTCAAGGTATTCTTCACCTGAAACTGACCACACAAACCCGGTTTGTTGGGCTGCCATTCTTTCACCATTGAAGACAAGAGGATTATTGATCCAAAGGCTTCTCTTAAGCGCTTTAGTTTGTCCTCTGAGGGTGCAGCTGGAGGCTTGGAATGGAGAAGTAAACAGGCACTTGGTAAATAAAACACCTAGGTCAACATTGCCATTTCACCCATTAACCTGAAGCAGGTTTGGCCATTCTGTGGGGTTACGCAGTGTGTGTGTGGAAGTGGTTAAACCTGCAACTTCGTAAACACAAAGACCGTGGTCACTCAGGGGTCAGGAAGGTTTGAAATTAACTGGCTTTTGGTTGAATGAAACCTGAAAAACAGATTCAAGCTTTGATTGGAATTTAAAGTTATATTTACAATTTATCTTAATCTATTATGTAGAAATTGTATTTATTTAGTCGTTTGTTGAAACTTAATTACCATCACTAACTGTACTACACTATAATGTTCATATACACGATATTTGCAGTTACATATTTGAGAGGCTTAGGGTTAAACTAAGATTTAAACTGAGTGATTTTTGGCTTTGCCCATGAGCACATGGCGAGCAAAAAGTACTTCCCGACCAAATCCAGCAAAGGTCAGAGGTGAGGGTTACAGGTCAGAGAGGTGTGGCCTCGGTGCCGGAGACGCCCCCAGGTTTACACAAGTGTAAAAGAGTCCATTCAGTCTGGCTGCATAGGCAGAGTTTCACAAAGGTCCACTGTGTGGGGCCTATAACCCCCCTACACTCACACACACACACACACACACACACACACACACAAACACACACACACCTCCTCCATGCACATGCCGACACAGGACACAGACAATGGGGGGTTTCTGGTCAGCAAAGCCACATACATGTTAACCTGAAATACTCTCCTCGATTAAAACTGAAATATTACCCAGGTTTCTCCCAGCATGTTCACTACGTTTTTGTGTGCAATTTAAGCCAAAATGGACATATAAGCATAACAGTACCTTTCCATTTTTCAAAGGTGCTTCACCATGATGAAGAACAAAGAGCAGAACAAAAACTGTGATGTTATGAACTTAAACAATAGATGAAATAGATGATATGAGAACCAATTAGACAAGGTAAATATGAGCCAAAATACATTAAAAAAACAGTAAACCACACAAAAATTAGAAAAATGAAATCAAACGCCATGAAAAGACCAAAAATCTTTCTTCAAATACTTTTGGACTTCCTGCCTATAGAGCTCAGACACAAACCAATTAAATCCCACGCACACATGTCACATATAATTTCATAAAAATAAAAATACATTTTCAGCCACTTCCTACAACAGCTGGGCAAAGGTTTTTAATCAATGGTGCATTTATTATGGACTATTTTCATTGGTGGATTAATACATATTTGGTGCTACTGCAAAGTGAGTAATTACAGCAGATCAGATAATTAAATGACTTTTTTCAGCTTATAGGGACAAATCTGCTACATGAATTGAGTTTGAACATTGTGATGCTCTTATTATTTTCAGTATCACACTAAAGACTGGACCTTATCACATCTTCCAAGCATTCTTTGAATTATAAAACAGCTAATCAGCATTAAAAGTAATCGAGGAGGAGGTTGTTGTGAACTAAACTGATAAACTCCACCAATCATTACCTAAAGTAGGTGCTGATAAATTCAACAATCATTCATTTGTAATCACATTCAAGGTGCACTGGTTTTTACATTAAAATACTGTGTTATGTAGAATTCATATAGGTCACATCACCCTCTTCCTACACAGAAAACCCCCCCAAAACAAAACAATGTGGCAACACAATGGACATGCATCCCCAGCCTGTAGATAACCAACCTCTGATTCACTCCCTGACAGTTAATGGTGCCGTTTCCAACCTCAGCTACAAACCAAAACTTACTCCCCTATCATTGTCTAACTCTTGGTATTATTTTAAAGTGCAGCGATGATCTGGGTTTTTTATTTTATTTTTTATATAATTTAGCCCTCATCTTCCTTTCCCTCAGTAAAACGGTGGATTATAACCAGATTAAGGGTGTGCCTTTTTCTTTATCCCTGGGTAAGCCTGCACAGCACGCAGCTCAAAGGTAATGAAGCACTCTGTGATCCATGCCGGGATGAATCTAAAAATTCCCAGAGCACCACTGTATTTTAAAGGAAATGAGATTTCCCTGAAAGCCCCCTTCAAACCTATGCTTTCCATTTTGAAACAGCTATAAACTGTGTGACTACTCACAACCTGCTGCAAGAACACAGACCTGTTGCCTTTAAAAAAAAGAGGAAATTAATGTGTTAGAATATATGGGAATAATGTCTATTTCTACAGGGAAATGTGCTTTCAGGATCTTTTGAAGCAAAAACTAAACTGCTAAGGAACCAGACTGAAACCAGAATAAATTAGACTGTCCTCTCTCTTTTTTTGGTCTGACACTAACAAGGTCCTGAAATACAGTTTATTTTGACAGATATTAAACTCTGCATTTAACTTATGTGGTGTAAAGTGGGTCAATGCAGCAGTGGCAAATGTGACATAAGAAATGAACAGTCATTCTGAATATATGTACATGTGTTGGACAACCTTGCATCCTAGAAATTACATGTATATGCCACCAAATTGCAACACATAATGCAGTAAGTGTAATCCTGGATGAATTATATTTTCTGTAAACATAATGAGAGCATTTTGTTAACGAACCCATTTTGAAGGTATGATTAAACTGATGTTTAAACGCCTTACGTTATCACCTCCGACCACCTGGCCGATCGCTGTGGAAAGAAGGGTTTCAGACAGTGTTAGACAATCTGATAAGCACTTCTTTTTAAAGCACACTGGGGGTCTTAACAGTCGAACCGTGGGTCCACAATGGTGACTGTCACAGGAAGTCGGTTATCTCAGTCAGCGGCAAACAAATGTTTCACAAAAACACAGAATTTGAGGATGTCTTGAGCCACGGACACCAATGCAAAGCTGAAGTTAATGCCTGTGTTTGCTTTTATTGTTGTAGTTGTGTAGATTTTAAGTAGATCTGAACCGCTGGATGTTAGCAAGCCAAACTAGGCAGATCTTGAACAAACTGGAGAACATTGGGCACCACACTTTACCCCTATAAGCATCTACTATTATCTGTTATATTAATTCTAATGTCAATACATCCACCTTGGCACACCTCCACAAACCCAAGTGTGCTGTCAACTACTGATTGATAGAACATACTGAGTGATCTGTTGCAGACACTGAGTGACCCCGGCCTGCTACAGATAGTCTACGTTGACCTGACTTGCACGTTGCTTCAACTTTTATCAGCCTCAGTCGGCGGAGTGTTGATGTGTGCCCGAGGCATGAAGGTGACTCAACTCAACATCGTGGATGATGAAGCCCCCTTCCAGCTTTTTTTTTGGGTCCGTCTGCAGTTGTGTTGCAGATAGCTCTTCTAGCACCATCTGCCAAAGCTCCTCAGTGGGACGCGCAGAGCTCATCATAATTGTAGACAAGTGGCATAAATACATGTAAGGAACCCAGCAGCCCTCTGTTAGATGTATTTCTATCTGCTTTGTTGAGTTTTTCCAGTTAGTTGATGGTGAATAAGTTTTATTTGTCCAGACTAATATCTGTCTGTTAAAAGGAGCCACTGCCAGCGATCTATGTAAAGTGCAAACTGTAATATTTATATGAGCATGTTAGATGAATATATTCTTTTTTTTTTTCTTCAAAACAAGGCACACCAAAAAACAGCAAACAGAAAATGTCAATATACTGGTGGAGCTATTTAAACAGTCTGGGGATCAACACAATCATTAGGATACATTATCTATGAACCATGAAATTATTTGCCAGATACTTGAAAACTTTGATCTGCTAGTGTTGCTAAAGCCATTCATCTTTTTTTTTTTTTTGGGGGGGGGGGGGGGGGGGGTATAAATGTTAATTTATGTATACGCCTGCATTGTGCTCATATTCTCCTCTTCCTTCCTTCTACTGCATCAGCCATTATGTTTAAACAAAATAGACAAAAATAACTTCATCTTGTCTTTTTGTCGAATAGAGCACTTTAAATTTGGAACCATTTGTATTTGTGACTTTGGGAAGTGGAAGTAAAAGCTTACAAGGAGCACTTAAAAGCAACATAATAAGAAAAATAAAATATAGTGAAATTATAACATCGGTAAAGAGCAGCCTCCAGTTAGTGATGATCATTAAGGCAAGAATATCAGTCAAGTTTATTTTCAGAGAGGCACTAAAGTATGCTTTTACTATAAAAGACTGTGAGTGTTAAAGCAGGCCAAATAATTATGGGGTGCACCGTTCACTGCTTCCCTGGTTAGTGGCCAACAGAAAAAAAAAATTAAAGCTTTGAAACAATCAAGGGGCTGTTAATGCAGCTAAAGGTATTGATTACTGTGCACGTTTTTTGGGGGGGTTTTATTGTAATAAAACAAGAACATAGTGACTTAGTTCCCAGTGTAGTTTTGTTGTTTCTTTGCTTTTCTTCAAATGATCAATAGTATCTTAAAACAAGAAGAAAAAACTACTTGAAATCAGTTAAATTTTGGAAACAGGTGAACTATTCTCCCTCCAGTGTGCGACTATTTTGTGTGTACTCAATTATAGGTCTGATTTTGTTTTTCTTGCATTATATTACCAGTGTCAATATGTTGAATGTTGCTGTGTTAACACTTCAAGGTTGACTGATGCTTTTATGCTGTTGGTCCACCCTTTTTTTAAGGCCTGATTCATGTTGTCATACATAGTCATGTGGCCTGTTACACGGCTTTTGTATCTATTCAGATTGAGGTGCATACCTGTCTGTCGCATTATCCTTTCCTCAGCAGTGACGTCTAGCTGTGAATGGTCCATGATGCATCTGCAGCCTGCAAAACTTTGTTGTGTACCAACCACTTGGGTGATGCATAAAACAACTCTGCACCAATCTACTGACCCACTTTATATAATCTGTTCTTTGTACTGCTCTGTCTTTCATTGTTTTGCATTTCATTTAAATAATTGTCAGATGTATTAATAATAGTCACAGAAGTTTGTATTGACAAGTAATTGTTAGAATATGAAAAGAAACATCACAGGGAGTCAGCCGCCCCGATGTGTCATGAAAACACAACAAAAGGAAAGAGGCTCGCTTATATCACAGGAAAAAACGGTTGTTCCCAATTCTAACACACCAGGACACTAAACAAACATGTAAACATACACACTTCTAATGTCTTGAGATGCCAGATTTTAACTTATTCCAGCCTACTTTATATTGTCATGGCTTGTGACTCTTCTCCTCCTTCATCTGATTTTCACTTCGAATATTCAAAATACAAGATAAATAGATAAATAACATTTTTTTCTTTTTGTTTTGCTTGTGCACTATAGCTGAGCTGTTTTCACCTGTTAACTTTTTGCTTTTGATGCTCTGCTGCCACTTAACAAATACAATGTTTGAATTAAAATGAGAGCAAATTGCCCTTCCCCTTAAAAAAAAGGAGTCAGCACACTACTACTTACCCCCCCCCCCCCCCCCCCCCCCCCCACACACACACACACACAGTTTGGAGAGCTACTGTAGGCTGTATCCAAACAGCTGGAGGGAGGGCAGTGTCGCTCAGCTTTCACTGGCATACTGTAATACAGCCGTTTGACATGAGACAGCCCCCTAGGTGTCTCACTTTCTCAGTGTTTGTATGGGCTGGAGCGCTGCGCCGGCTGCTCGCCTGCCTGCTGCTCGTCTGGCTGACTGGCTACGTTGACGTCAGCGCGGTGTTGATTTGCTAAAGCGAGAGAAGAAAGGAGTTAGTGCGTGTTGAGAGAGCGGGTACTGCGAACTGCCTTACTATGCTGTAGCCCCAATCCCCTTCACTATACGGAATCAAAACGTGCAACTTAGGTGAGTACCAAATCCGGGCTAAACGCAGCTGCAGTTTCCCGGCGACAAGTGCCAGACCCGCTACTCTGCATGCGTCTACCACATTTTTCTCTGTGTACTTTCATTCACCATGTGGATGTTTTGATGCATTTATAGGTGCCGGGGATCGTTTTTTTTTTTTTTTTGCTTGTCCCCGTTCAACCTCATGCTGAAGTTAACAGTAAACGCGACTTTGGCAAGCAAGTTGGATCTGCGCACCGGAGTCTCTGGATGAGAACAAGTGTTTACCTGATTGCGCTGCAAGGTGTTTAAGTTTGCATTAACACAGCCTGTTGTAGAGATGTAAAGGTTGACGTAACCCCCCAACCACCACCACCTCTACCTCCTCCTCCACCCCCTTCGCTCCCGCTCCCCCCTTTTCTCGGTCTGGTTTTTTAGTATGCTGGAGATCGCAAACCAGAGGACGTGAGGTCTGGCTGTTTCACCGGGAGCCAGACAAAATATGACGCCTCGCTCCATGTGACTTTGCTGGAGAGAAATCGCGTTTGCTCGTTTTTGATGGAAATTATGCAATATTTAGACAGCGACACTCTTGCCCGTCCTTGTGTGTCTCCAGACGCACCAGTGTGGCTCATTTAACCGTGATGACATCATGATGAGGACTGGGGACACTGGTGTCTTTACTTGAAACAATCCTATCCCCCCAAAAAAAATCCAGTCACTTGTACAGTCAGACTGTAATTGATTGACAGGCGGCTATATGTTTGATTGGTTATCAATAATCGGCTTGCAGTAACACGCGCAGCAGCAGCAGCACACTGTGAGGTGGGGAACTGGTAACAGATGCAATGGCAAATTAATTTGTTATCGAGACTGTCTGATCTCTCTCTTCCAACCCCTTTTATATTTTCTCCTCTTCATCCTTATGGCACCTTTCTCTCTAGATCATACCCTCATCCTCCTCTTCCATCTCTTTTATTGTACACAAAAAAGGAGCTGCATCTAGGAGTATTTCACCCTGTCTCAAACAAAGTCCACCTGTGCGTTGATCAGTAGGGAGAGAGCTGGCACGAATCTGCGAGAGATCCTGGCAGCTGTCTGTCTAGTGTCTACTTTTTTATTTAGCACGCTCCATGTCTCTGGTTTTCCTCCTTAGAGATGCTGTACCATCTTGCTCTCTCCACGTTTGCGTCTGTCAGCGTGCATGGTCTGGAATATTGAACGCTGTTTATTCTTGTTGTGGCTGGGTCGCCAAGGCGCGCTATGGCAGACAACTCGTGATCAGATTGATTATGTTGCTTTACTGTGAAGTCGGCTTAATGTGGTTATTGTCAGCGGTCTACATTGTCCTCCAGGGAGAAAAATATCTCCTGGCTAAATGTACTTAATGTAGTCCGTGGTGTGTTGCATAATGCATAACGCTCTGTATAATTTCTCTGTTGTGGCTGGCCAATTTTAACGGTGTCTAGACGCACGTAGCTTTCCTTTTTTTTATTATTAATAGAGAGCCAACAGGCGCGATAAAGTCTCAGCAAACAGCAACTTTACATTGTGCTCCAGAGAAGCTACACATCTTCCTTGGTTGATAGCACACAGAGCGCAACAAGCAATGATCATTTACGGGGCCATAAATCGCAGCTATTGGCATACCTGTAATAAAAAATAATGTCGGGTTTTTTTTTGGACGTGACCTCTGTTTACCGAGAGGTTGAGCTCCGGTTAGATGAGAACCTGTGGTTTCATCATCGCCCTCCTATTATATCGATTTTTTTTGTGCAAAAAAAGTGTCTAGTGTCCCAGCAGTCGACAACATTATTTATTTGACATGATCCTCAGCGCAAATTTACCTCAAGCATATTCTGATTTAGGATTGTGTGATTGCTGGTTGTTCAGGTGATCTTACAAATGTGGGAATTACTGATAGCTATATTTAAAAAAAAAAGAAAAAAAGAAGAGTCGTCTAGTTGGAGGGCTGGTGATATTTCCTCTTTTTTCTGTGTCTCTCTCTCTCTGTGTGTGTATTGTTCTCAAGCGGGGAGGAAGGAAAAGAAGTGCTCAGACCAAACAAACAAAAAAACACAACTCTTTTATATTCCTTATTTCTCAAATGTAATGTTGGCTTTTTGAAACCGAAATGTGCAGATTCTGAAAATGAAAATGAAGCTTATGAAAATGAAAATGTTCTAAACAGACATTCAATCAGGATGAAAAGAGCTAACTGAGTTGACAAAATAGGTCATCATTAACCTGAAGTATTGAATAGACTACATAGATAAAAGCTGGCCGTCAATAACCTCATCCTGGATGTGGGTCAATGAGAGAGAGAGTGACACTGTTTATATAATTGGAATAATGAAGAGAGCATTATTTAATTGTAGGCCATAATGTAAGGTGTAAGAGTGATATATTTCCATGTGAAGTGTAAAAATAGAGTCAACACAACCATTTCTTCATTTTGTAAAGTGCAAATCGGGGTAAAAGTGTTTAATTTGAGCCTTTTCATTTATTTTATTTTAGGGTCAAAGTGTGCTGCAGATATGAGGTGGACCAACATGTTGCCTTGTTAACTTCAACTTAACAGCAGTCACAGAGACAGTCATTTGTTTTCGATATTCAACATTAGTGATGGCAAACAGAGCAGGGTGTTTGGTGCTGCAATGTTGTGTGCTTCTGCCTCGTTCTGCTTTCCTTTCCACTCATTTCTGGCCGCTGCTCTCTGCTCCCGTCTGTGATGGGAATACTGAGTAAGATGCTATTTAATTTCAGAAAGGCTGCTGACGTTCTTTGTGAGCTGAGCAGCAGTGAAAAAACACAATCCACACTTGTTTAACTGGTGTACATCAACATCAAATAACCAAATGAAGACATCTTTTTAACATAACATATGTTGGACTGATTTGTATGCAGGCTGAGCCTGTTGGACTGCTCGCAAATTGTCTCCCTTCAGAAATCTACAGTCAATACTCTCCGCTGATTTTAAGAACAATGCCACTGCACAGAGTGTTTGCAATTGGAGACTCCAGTGCCTTCACACTTGCCATTTAAATGAAACGATTTAAATAAAATGAAATACTTGTAAACTTTAGATTAATTTATTGACATATCAGTTACATTTGTATTTTCAAAATGAAAGTATTGAGTGATTCTTACCCATTAAAAAGACTCAAAGAGGAAATGAGACTTCCATTTGAAGGATTTAAAAGTATGTGTAACATTTTTATTTTTGCATCATAATTGACCTGAATTGATTTTTTTTTCATTCTGTTTTTCCATCCAGGTTTCATCTTGTTTACAAAGATAGCTAAAAACACTGCTGAACGGGGAAGGCGAGCCTCATGAGTCGGCTTCGTGAATTGCATCGACGCAATGGATTTAAGTAAAATGGGTATGATCCAACTCCAGAACCCCAACCATCCCACTGCCCTTCTGCAGAAGGCCAATCAGATGCGCCTGGCTGGGACTCTGTGTGACGTGGTCATCATGGTAGACAGCCAGGAGTTCCACGCACACCGGACTGTGCTAGCCTGCACCAGCAAAATGTTTGAGATCCTCTTCCACCGCAGCAGCCAGCATTACACCCTGGACTTTCTTTCACCAAAGACATTTCAGCAGATTTTGGAGTATGCTTACACTGCCACGCTCCAGGCCAAGGTGGAGGACTTAGATGACCTGCTGTACGCAGCAGAGATCCTGGAGATTGAGTATTTGGAAGAGCAATGCCTCAAGATCCTGGAAACCATCCAGTCCTCAGATGAGAACGACGTGGAGGTGAACGTGAACGACGGGAGCACAGAGGACGATGACGAGCGCAAAGGCCACAGCGGAGCCAAGAACAAAAAGCATTCCATGGAGAGTCTCTATCTGTCAGGTACCCAGCAAGTTTCCACCATGGCTGGCATGGTGGACCAGAGTCCCTCAGTTTCCACCTCCTTTGGTGTCTCCACCCTGAGTCCCACTAAAGCTGCTGTGGACAGCCTGATGAGTATCGGTCAGTCTCTGCTCCAGCAGGGCTTTGGTGCTGAGCAACTTCTCCACGCCAACTCCCACCACATGATGTCTGAGATCAAGACTGAAATGATGCAAGTGGACATGGGAGGCAACGGCCACGAAAGCCCTCAGAACATGGAGTCCGGTGGCTCCAGCAATGGAGAGCGAAGTGGGGAGGACAGGAACCGAGACGGCCCAGGAACACCAACCAGGAGCAGCGTAATCACCAGTGCCCGTGAGCTGCATTACGTCCGTGATGAAGGCATGGGCGATGCTCAAGCTGATGTCAGCCAGATGGGTCTGGAAGCAATGGCTGGAATGACAGAGAAACATCTGGCCTCACTGTACTCCCTACCAGTCAATCATAAATCAGATGGCATGATGTCAATGCCGGTATCCATGGCCTCCGCTCTCCCCATGTCCCCAGCCCTGGCTATGTCTATGGACTTCAGTGCCTACGGGGGACTTCTGCCTCAGAGCTTCATCCAGAGAGAATTCTTCAGCAAGCTCGGGGAGCTGGCAGTGGGCGTGAAACCGGACGGCAGGAACCAGCATGAACGTTGCAATGTGTGTGGTGCAGAACTACCAGATAACGAATCTGTAGAGCAGCACAGGTAAGCCAAGTTTTCTTTTGTAGTAGCTGCTTGGGGATTGTTTTTTTTGGCCTTTTCAGCCTTTCAGCACAGTTTTTTTCTTGTTTTTCTAAGACCACTTAGGCAGTTTTCTTTATGCACAACAGAAAGTGAAAGTCATTTGGCCTCTGAGTTTTTTTTTAAGATTTCAAGTCTATCATTTTGTATGTAATGCATGAGTAAGTGAAATCCATTGTTGGACACAAACTGTAGTTCTGTGTGGCTGATAGTTCAGGCCCAGAGATCCACTCCTTCAGTAACTGCCAAGCCTGCCCAGGTGACTGCAAAAGCAGTGCCGTTGTAACATTGTCGAAGACTATTAGTCACTCCTTACAAGATGTGGGCGGCAGCTATCACACACACTCTCTAAAGTGGTACCCCCTCATCTTGGACCTGACTCCCCTCCCCATTCCCATAACTGCACAAGGGGGACCCTTATAAGCTTGATAATTGGAGTAGACGGTCAGCCCAGGAAATGAGTGCTGAACCTGGGACAAGAAGGTAGTTCTAGGACAGAGGAGTGGTAGTAAACCAGCACAGCACTGTTTCAGTCAGTGCATAAAAATTAAATCTTAAAGCCTGGAAACTCAAGTGTAGACTTTTTTAACTCATTTTACATTTGTGTCACTGCATGTATCTTGTAATTGTAACTATATCTTTAAAAATGTTATCAGTGGAATGTACTTACGTCACTTTTTTGTGGATTTTGCACAGTCAGTGTTTTGGTGACTGAAAACTTCTTTTTTTTTTACCTTGAAGGCCACCTTCCCACCCTGTAATGTTTACTTAAATCAATTGGAATGTACAGTGGCTAAAGTTCACTTGAGGATTTGAACCCCATCACCCATCCCTTTCGTGCTTGAGCCAGTATCTTGGTATGCATGGCTAAGAACTGGACTGACTCTGTCCAAGCTCCTCAGTTTCTAAATGTGTCTCAGTGTTTTCTTTTAGAAAATTCTCAACATTATAGAATAGCTTTTACTACAACCAGAGGTGTCCTTTTCTGCAGCCTCACTATGTTATTGAGTTGTGTTTTTCTCTGTTTTATATGGATAGTTGCGTATGGTGAAGTGAGGTATTTTGTGGTGTTGGCAGTTACGTCTAAAAGTGTACACATTTGTGAAGGCTTCATGATAAGTGCTCATTATTAATTGAAAAAAGGGGAATTCCTGCACGGACTTACAATGAGTCTTTTTAAAAAACAATAATTCTAGAAGTACATTTTCAGAGTTTTATGATTAGTTCTTCCTTTATGGTTTAAAATACACTATAGCTTGTGTTTTAGAGGCAGTAATGTACTCTCAGTGTGTTAAAGGACAAGCTACACTAGTCTCTGTCTTGAGAAAAGTCTGGCGTGTGAAATGGTTGCCTGTGTTTCAAGAGGAATTTCATCAATTCGCTCAAGCTGGGAAATCTTGTATCAAAGGAGATTTCCAAACCGTTTCATGCATTGATGTTCCTGCTTTGCCCCGTAGCATACTAATGGGTTAATTTAGACGGGTTGATACACCGACACAACACTGTTTAATATTGTACGCGCTGTCCTGACAGCCTCCTGAAGTGTAGAAATCAAACATTGCATCATTCGCTGTCTGCTTTGCCGTCCGCACATGAAAGGTCTGCTGTGCTACCCTGAGATGCTTGATAATTCAGACGCTCCTCGTGTCCTCACAAATTCCAATGTGGCTCATTTGATAGCATATCAAGCTTCTCTTTCTGTGCACAGCCTGTCAAACTGCTGATTCTTTTGATGTGAATACAAGATGTTTTATTTCAGATGAGCGGCGTCGTGTTCCCTCTGACTAATTACACATCAATTCCCCACAGTCACTGTGTCAGGGTCACCGCTGCCCCTGCAACAAACACATAAAAAAGTTGGCAGAGTTCACTTGGTGCAGGCAGGTCAAGTCAAACATGAGTGTAATTGTTTCCACATGTGGCACAGGTCGTTGGTGTGAGGTGTCTGTGTGTGTGCGTCTATGTTAAAATGAATGCACCAGAAAGCACCTACTTCCTGTATAAATTTAGTCTCTGTTCCCTTTCATTCCTCTGTGCCCTGGATTATATCATAAAAGACACCCACCCAGACTGAATACATTGTATATTGGCTCCACAAGCGGTGTGTGTGACTCCTTTATTATATATACAGCCCTTTGAGGCATACTTTGTGATATTGGGCTATAATAAAGTTTGACTTGAATGGACACACAGAAGTATATACTGATACAACACATCCTCATGAAAAAACAACAGTATACTTCTAAAAATTCAGGCCCGGCAAAAATTACCTTTAGTTGCATTTATGCCATCTAGAGGTCATAATTTAGTAATGCAGTCTAGCTTTCTAAAACCGTAAAAAAAATAAAACGTAAAAAAGTAATAATGTTTTATGGTGTGACAAGACTGTGGTTAGGGTCTGGTTAGGTTTAGGCACAAAGAGCACTTGATTACGGTTATGGAAAGATCACGGTTTCAGTTAAAATGATCACTTGCAACTTGGTTTGCACCTCTAACTACATGCAACCTTTGTCGTCTTGGCAAAAATAAACACCACAACATTATGGCTTCTGCAGCAGAGTCCACGATTTATAGCTACCCACCCAAGCTGCCTCAACCTAACAAAGCAAAAATAATCTCATAAAGTTATCTCACCCACGTCGCTTCCTTTGGTCATAATTACTATGACCACTAGGTGGCGTAAAACTAACTATAGGTCGTTCTTGCCGGCCTAAATTTTGGACGTATGCTGTTGCCTTTCTTGTGAAGACAGGCTGGCTGATAAGATGGAAAAAGCACAAGAGATGCGTCCTTGAAGTGGCCCTGGGTTTGTGAAATCTGAAGACCTTTTGGGTACAGATAAAAAATCTAGCAATAAGCATCAAAAACTGTCCAGTAGCAAAAAAAATCTGGTCTGATTCATAATTTTTATTTGTTGTTTGCTATGATTGTTAAAATAAAAGTGTTTCTACTTATTTAGCTTTGGCTTTTTTTTAAAAGTAAGATATAAAGAAGTATTTTATTGGCACTAGAAAAATTAGATTAATTTGTAAACTTGTATGTATCAAGCCAAATGAAGGGCCACACCTTATAGGCACTTGAGATTCTGTTGACTGAATTTAAGCAGTCCTCATCTGAGTACGACAACTTTTCCGCCGTCTCTCCTCCAGCAGTCCTTCCCACCACCTCCTTACCTCCCCACTGACAAGCCCCAGATTTATGTCTTAAAGGAAGCCAAGGGTGAGTGTTGCTGTGGCTTCAGGGAGACAGGATTACAGCAATATTTTAGTAACCCTTGCACTGAGAAAATAATCAACACAGGAAGGGCCTGAGTGATTATTGGGAAAATAAATGCATGATGCAGGGGGCTAATTCTGCAGTGGCGGGGGAAAGATAAAAAAAAGAAGAAAAAAGTCTTCCACTGCTTGGTATTCCAAACACAGCATCCAATTCACGGGAACTAGCCTTGGGTTTATCTCTTTCACTTAATCGTCCATTCTCATGCAAATGACTGACCCTCGCTGTAATGTACATCACATAAGTGAAAAAGGAGCCTATTTTAAAGGAGAGCTTTTCCAGCATATAGCTGTTAAACATTACTGATAGCCATCAATGCTTTAACTCTGTCTTCTCATAATACAGCCTGGCTTTTTCTTTTCTTTTTCTTTTTTTGGGGGGGGCGGGGGGGGGGGGGGGGGGCAAGATGAATAAGATGAATCAATGAATTCCTCATTTTCTCCTCTCTGTTTTTGTTCATGTTAATTTTATTATTGATGGATGTGTTTGGTTAGGGGTTGAAAGTGGTGGAAATAATCACCCTTGCATTAACGCCCGCACGCGCACACACTCATGTGTTCATTACTTTTCACACACACACTCCCCTCAACGGCAGCAGCAGCAGGCACTCACTCTTCCATTTCCTCTCCTTTTGTGGCAAAGGGGGACGGAGGGCGCTCTAATACCCCGGGCCCCAGGTGTTTAAACAGTGGGCCCAAGGCCCTTATCTGTGCATATCAGAGTGGGACAGATAACCCTTGGCACTCCTCCTCAGTAAACCAAGAGCAGATTGAGCTCAGATAGCGGCCCATAGCGTTTGTTGCAGGTGATAACGATGTATGCACACACATATAGCCTGCACATTGAGGTGAAGCTAGTGGAAGGTATATTTTCCTTACACATTGACACTTGTGTGCTTTGACCACTAGCCACTATCAACCATTAACCACTGCTTTCTACACATTCACACTGAGTATAAGAAACCAGATTAATAAAATCTCTAATTGAGATCAATCCTAGTACTGTAGCTAACTTCACTTTGTCTGATTTGTCACAATTTTGAAAATCATCTCTCAAATTAGAAAATAGAAGTTTTACTGCATGTTTGCCTGATTGACAGGTGACTCAGTCTTTCACAGTCAGCTGCTGTGGTTCCCAATTGCTTATCCCTCCTTAGTTTTATTCAGCCTATTTGCCCAAAATTGGGTTTTGTGGCTCTATTCTGCCACAAAAAAATTCTGCAAGAGGTGTTCGCTTCAGAAACCTGAAGGGATGTTTTTGCTGACATGGCAAGTCATAAAATCATGTTTTTGAACAAGCAAATTATACATATTTGCTCTTATAGTAGCCGCCATATTTTTTGTGAGTTATTTGAGTTAGCTAGTAATGAATGTAAAATGAAAAACATTGCAAAAAGTTTCAGCTGTGACTGACTCCTCTCAGATATGTAGAGAATCTGCACATTGGCTGAGGTTTTCAGTTTGGCTCTGTAGGAAATGAATTGTCTCGGTGATGATGTATGACGATGGTGCCGCTCATGGTTTGAAAGCATTGCCACGGTTTCAGTTGAACGAGCACTCCTGCACCCATTTTGTGACCGTAGTAGCTGCCACTATCATCAAACAGCGCTGTGATGTCCAACTGTGAAACACTCACCGAAAGCAACACAGGCCAAGTGATGGAAACTCTCATGATGAACTAGCAGTGTTTTTAATTTCCATTCTTTCTTTTTTTCTTTTTTACCCTTGATGTTGTCATATAAAGACCGACCCTGTCTCATCCTGCAGCTGAATGGAGGGCTCAGAGACAGCTAGTACTGTTAAGGCAAATTTGTTCTGTCCGCATCAGTGTAGCCACGGGGGTCCGCTGGGGTCTGCGAGACTTTAATTCCATCAGACACCTGTGAGTGTTGACCAAAACATATGACCGTACAGACTTGCACATGTGCTTGAAAAGCCAAGTGAAACCGTTCTTGTTGTCGAGAGGCCACGGTTTAGATTTTGAAATGTGTGGGAAATGTCCACGTACACACCCCCAAAGAAGCATGTCCAGAGTCCAGTCACTTCTGCTTATATTTTGAAGTATATAGACAATTTCCCCTCACATAACTTCAGTGTTTTTGCTGTAAAGAAAAGAAAAGAACGGTACTAGCAGTTTGGAAGAATGATGGATTGATGTGTTGGATGATTGAAATGGTCGTCAGCCATTTACTTTATTGTCTCAGTCTTGCTCTGTGATCATAGCGTATTGCTTCTGGTCTAGAAATAAAATAACTCAAACTACAACTGAAGCACAAGCAAGCTTATGATCCTAACCTGTAAAACTGTGCAAGCATTTTCCTGCTTCTTGAAAGCAGCCCGGCACAAAGCATCCATTACATGGCGGTGGATTACCCTCTATTTGAAATCACTCAGTGAGTTAAGTCTCCTCGGCTTGCACTCAGAGGTACAGTACATGCTGGTGTAATAATCCAATAGCACAAAAAGCCTCACTCAACTAAAACACCTCTCCAAGAAATACCTCAACCACTGACAACAGTAGAGGGCTCATTCAAGTTTGGTTTCCAACCCGTCTCTCTTTTTATCCTCACACAGGGTTTTTTTTGCCCTTATTGGAGGTACAGTGTTTGTTTATTCCTCTGAGGAACTGGTGTTTTGACCGGGCCCACGGTGATAGCTGCAGCCAAGGTAGCTGCTTGGCTGAGGCCCAATTATAGACAAGCTTTAAAAGGCTCTGGTTGAACCGTAAAGATTTACACCGCCATCGCTCTGATCTCAGATCTGGGCTCTGTCCTCACTGTCAGGATAGGGAGATGTATCGATTAAAGACTTAACACAGGGGGGCTACATCATGTGGAATGGACTGCACACACACGCACAAACACACACCTTTAGTACAGATCAAGCATTTTAATGTCATCAGGTGGCGTGTCACCATCTCTTCTTTTTTTTGAGGGTTTTTCTTTGGATTGGGATGGAGGAAGGAAACGGGGAAGGACAACACTAAGAGAACGGCGAGAGAGAGAGAGAGAAAGAGTGAGTGGTGGTGGTGGGGAGGGGGGTCTAATATCCAGGCAGTGGCTATGGCAATGGGGGGAGGCGATCTAATCACCCTGCTGATTAGATCACCTCCCCTCTCTGAGATAAGAGTTGGAGGGAGGTGCTTGTGCAATAAAAGTTAGCAGCTTGACTTGGTGCGACCAGCTGCCTCTGTGTGGCTAACAGCGCTCAGCAGACGTGGCCTTTGCTGATGCGGTCTGGCAGGGGCTGCTATGAAACGAACACACTGAGGCCCCTATCTTTTGTCCCTGTGGGGGCCTTGTGGTCTGGAGGGAGGGATAAGGATAACATACTGTACTGGAAGTTGGCCTTGTGTGTGTCCATGCGAGCATGTGGGTTTCTTTTGTGTTTTGTTTTGTTTTGTTTTGTTGTGTTGTGAGGAGGCGGGGGGCTCAAGAGGAGTACTAATTACAGCCAGTTATCAGGTGACATGCAAATGTATTATCAGCATTAACTTCCTGATTTCTATCTTTACTCCCAGAAGCTGCTGTGAGTGGTGGCAGGGTGGGAGGCTGCACACTGTGTGGATGTCAGCAGGGAGAATGCTTTAATAGCATTTTCTTCTCACTTTCACTTATTTTTTGAAACCTTTATTAGACTTAGTAGACCTCCTTCTCTTGGCTGACTTACTTACTATATTGAGGTGCGTGCCTCATTGTCAACATTAAAAGAGAAAAAGTCAATAGAATTAAGAATGATCTGGCCTCAAAGCTGAGTGGGTTTTAGTTCTAGTTCATAGAGCCCTGCCTCCGTCCTCCTGGACCTGAACGCTCTGGGTTCTAATCCCATCGATATCCCATTAGCATCCCCTCTTCGGGTCCCCGCCACATGAAAGAAGATGTGTCGGTTCCCCCTCTCTGATTCTATCGCTCTGGCAGACCATAGGGAGGACGACCACAATGAGCAAATGTGCTAGAGCCAAAAGGGCCAAACCAAGTGTGCTCACAAATGTCCTGTGAGTCTGTGTGTGTGTGTGTGTGTGTGTGGGTGTGTGTCGTGTGTGAAAAAAGCTGCCACTGCCACCTCAGAGGCCCCCTAGCCTCCCTGGGAAGTATCAAACCAGAGCCCTCCGCAGGCTTCCAGCAAGAGAGCTTCTAATTAGCCTCTTTGTTGCCACTTGAATGGTTTGCCAGAGATTGGCAAGGGGCCCCAATGGAGTGATACCAGCACGCTAAGAAGCTGGTCATAAAAATTACCCCCCATTCTCTCCACCGTCACCTGTCACAAAGAGGCTCTCAGGTAGGAAACCGAGGCTCGAGCAGTGCCATGTGAGCTTTTAATCTGCGTGACTTTGTGTGTACACTGGCCTCGGTAATTTTCTATTAGATCCTCCAGAATATCCTCCGTGAGAGATTGTGCCGTACCATTTTGCCGCACTGCATTTGGGCAAACAAATAAGTGGGACACCCTGCATGACGACGTGAGGAGCTGCAGCTCTATCAGCACTTTTAAAAAACAACTTTAAAAAGTCTCTTGAAAGCTACTTGGCCGTGCATCTTATGATCTTCGTGGCTTGCTTTTATTTGACGAGCGTACATTTGGGATGAACTGTTGTGTGTATTTTAGTATTCGGTGGCTTGTTTTTCTTTTTTTGTATGAATTAGTGTATTGTTTTTTCTATCGTGGATATTCTGTCATCGCTCTGCCAAATGGACTAGAGATGCAAATTAGCTTTAAGATAATAATCTGGTACGCTGCATCAGATGGTGACATTTAGGTTTAAGCTGCATGTCTTCCCTTATATACTAATAAATAAATAAATAAATAAATAGATAAGTAAATATATGAATACATAAATCCACCACTTTATTCTACAGGTGGATGCCAAGTTAGTGCTAGCTATCTGCTCACAAGCTGGAAGGACTTGACAACATGAAAATACAAAAATTAAATCAAAACAGCTGTAATACCTTTCAATAATTATTGTACACTTAATTATTGTACACTTATTGTGTTACTGTCAAATTGCAAAAATTCATCAACTTAGTATGGAGTAGTCAAACAATACGCAAAATATAATTAGCCTAGAAGTATTAGCGGCAAGCCAATTATGTTCACAAGTGGTTTAAAATATGAACATGAAATTGTCAGTGGAAATACAGAAAAGACACATTTGCAGTAATCACTCATGAATTAAGTCATTGTATGAAGGACAAGTAATGAATCAAATGACTCAGATCTCAAGATAAAATTCTAACTTTTTCTCAATCAGGGCTTTTCAATTTTTATTTTTATTTTTTTTACAATTTCTGTCCATGTAATTTAGCCTAATGTAAGGTTAACTACAACAACATCGCTAACTTCAATCAAATCAAATAATTAATGTCCATGAGAGCATGTTAACCTATAAACTAACTACATGTTATGTCACAGTTTGAGATTATTTCAAAACACATCCTGAAAATATCATTGTCATCTAAAGGTGGATTACTTTTTTATCCACTGTTTTCTACCTAACTTCATAGCTGTCATCAAAATTATTGACTTTTCACTGTAGTGCTTTCCAATGTAGTCACTGTCTGAATACTCTCCTGATGATATTTCCATTGTATTATAACACTGTATAAGGTCAGATATTGCTTTTTGACAACTGGCAACAACATAGTAACACAATAGAAAACAAGTGAAAGATTTCGGAGATAGTTTTGCATCTTGCCTGTTGTGAATTTCACATTTCGCTGTTGACTATTTGACAAAAATGCATTTGTTTATCATGGCGTTGCGAAGTTAAATCAACTCAGTTTTTGATAGTAGTTTGTTTTACATGTCAAATAACACAAACTACTAATATTACATATGAGCAATTTAAAATAACCACTCCTTCACAGTTAACACGCTCAGTTTAGACCCTTTTAAAAACTTTAGGCTGCAGATCTTCAAATATAAATCAAAGAATTTAAAGTAATGTATATTTTATCAAGAAAGATGAATGTCACTGTGTTATCACGAAGCAGCCTATCTGCCTGTAAACCTGCTTTAAAATGCTTTTAAATCCATACTTGTGGCATCTGACATGCTGCTTGGTGAGCGTCGTGGCAGGAGTGCAATGAATGTCAAGGCGACTTGAAGCTTTAGCGCCGACTGACACGTTTTTAAGCTCCGCTGTAATCCAGGAGGGATCAGTTGGGTAAATCATGGCATAAAGCTTAAAACTATAATTGATTTATGTATTTGCTGACCGAAGACGCCCAGAGAGATTACCAGAGGGAGAGAGAGCTGATGATGGATAGGCCGCCCCCCCCCCTTCGCAAAGGCTGCATGCGAAGTGGGGGTTGATTTCAATTGAAGGGAGATTTGTCTGCTTGAAGAGCAAGAATGTCAGAGCGTTAGTTGTAGAATAAATGCACAGAGGTGAATTTACAAATATGTATTAAAGCCAGTGTATTTCTGTGTTTTTAAATAACTTTTTTCACCTGTTTATGAAATTTAATTGATACAAAGACTCTTACTGATTCCATATTGAACACCTACTTCTTTCTAAAGTTGTGCTTGCATTAATTCAAATGTAATTTAAAGTTAATTGAAGCATTGTAGTTAATTCAATGAAAGGGTCTTCCAGTGCAGTATTGACCACTTCTGTAATAAATTACCAGTCAATCTGCATTATGGTGTATTCATCTATTTGACATCAGCAGCATCAACATTATATTATAGCCTGCCATGGCTAAGGCTGCTATGAATTTCTATTTTTACCGATTACTCTAAAAAGTGCCAGCAAAAACATTTAGAAAGTTTGGCTCAGTTTTTTGAGGCACCAAAGTGATGTTAGGTCACTTAAAAAACACATTAAACAAAGATTAAATTACATTCAGGAACTTAAATAAGCAAGGGTCAATTATTTTCAGATATTATTATTTTTTTCTTCAAAATTGTAGAAATACTCCAAAATTATTTAACTTTTCAGCCACATACCAACCTGTATAAAATGTATGTAAATAAGAATGATGTATGTATTATGTATTTACTTACTATAACTACACTTTCATCTTTCAAGATTAACTAGGTGCCAGGCATGTAATTTAAAGCGGATGATGCTAAATTACGTCATTTTAATTTAATATATTTAGGTTTCTCGCTTAAACGCCATCACATTTGATTGGCCCCGAGTTGAGTCTTAAAATAACATTGTATTTATAGTTTTGAAAACATTGGATTTATTTTATTATGACTATCTCCTGGAAGATAAAGCTCATTCGTCACCTTGCCCATTGACTGGAGGATATCAGATTTTTCATGTAAGGACATCACCAGTCTAATTGACATCATAATAAATCCACATTGCCGCTGGTGATATATTTGATAGTGAGCATCATTTAATTGGTCCGATGTTGTATTCCTGCCGATGAATTTTTTTCTCCTGACACATTATGAATCTTTTCTTTCTTGTTTACTGCCCGGCTGTCAGGCATCTCCAAGGTCTCTCTTGACCGCTTCAAGATTGTTTTGTGTTTGTCTGTTTGTCCCTGGGCCCTGAAAGGCGAGAGTAGTATAGTAAAAGAAAGGGAAAAAAAAAAAAAAAAAAAGCCATTCCATTTCCTGGACTGATCACTGAAGCGGGTGGCTCTGACATGTCATGACTCAAACAGCATCATTTCTGCCACTCTGTCTGGCCACTGACCTTACAAATGATGCTGTGGGCTCCCGCCGTATGCCATTAGGCATGGTGTAAAGCAGGATGGGGTTTTACCCCCCCCCCCCCCCCCCCCCCCCCTCCCTCCCCACCACTCATACGTGCGGCAGCCTCTTTGCAGCTTTCACTCCCTGCTCTCACCTTTCAGAAAAGAAAAGCAGATTACAGCGGCAGTTTTCTCTCTCTCTCTCTCTCTCTCTCTCTCTCTCTCTCTCTCTGATGGTTTTCTTCGTATACTGTCTTTTTTTTTACTCTCCCCTCTCTTCCTTCCCTGCTTGTGTTTTATTGCCTCCTGTGAGTGTTGGTCTGAGGCGAGTGGCTCAAGCTTCCCTAACAGGTGTTTGGGTGCTTATCACCCACGTCTGTGCCCTTATCTCTGGCCCTCAGCTTCCTGCATCCTCTCTCTTGCATGCCTCAGAGTGGGGATATATTTCACTTAGCCTCTGACCCGAAACCTTCCTCTCTATCTCTTTTGGTCCCTCCGTCTCGATCTCTCTCTCTCTCTCTCTTTCTCTCTTTCTTCGTCTTTCTCATACACACACTCAAATACATACTCTCACAGAAGAGCTGGGTAGCTGACAGACAGGACGAGACTGTCAAGATATTTTGACAGCGTTGCCCAACTTCACTTTTTTTTAAAAATCCCAAACTTAATTTTACTTGTAGCCATGAAGAGATGCTAACATTGGAAATTCAGAAAGATAATTTAACCCTTACATACGCTTCATAATTAGTTTTTACACCAATTCATATGCATCAATTCCCCTTTAGTCATTCATAAATGTTTGATTAATCTTATGGAAAAAAGACATTCACAATCAGTATGTCATTTTATAGAATATGTTGAATACAGCATGTTTGAAGGGTAATTTATATTATTTTTTTAATAAACAGGCCAAATTTGTACATTTGCATATATTAAAATGTGTATCAGCTGCACAAAAATAAATAAAAACTATGCATTTATTTCCATTTTTGTATATTGTGGGTCACATTAGGAAAAGTTGTGCTGAATGAAATGTTTAAAGGGTGTTTTACATCTCTGAAATGTAAAAAGGGGTCAAATTTGACCCTGAACAGTATGTAAGGTTTAAAACAGCTAACAAACTGAAATGTTCTTGATTAATTGAGTTTTATCATATTACCATATTTTCAATATTTGCTAGAAAGAAATTGCCTTACACACAAGGTTGTTTCTTTATATTGCTTATTTGTATGACAAAAAGCCCAGAACCCAAAGATATTAAGTTTATGATGATAAAAAAGTAGAGAAAAGCAATAAATCAACTTTTCATTTCATTTCAATACTTCCTGCAGCCCTTCAGTCCATAAAACAATATGATATATATTTCAATATGGTACAAAATAAACATCCTAAAACTAAATAGTGCCTGTTAATGAATTACAACAATAAGACGTTTGCTAATAGTTTTTCCAAATCAAGCGTCCCAGTGACACAGATTTGTTGTAGAAAGAAGAAAACAGTTGAATTAGAGTGGAAATGTCTTAGTGGCTTCAGCACACAGTGAGCTTTGATGGTATTTTGAGCCGTGAGTTTGATCCAGCATTTTGTCAGAGTGATTGGTCTCAGGCTTTAGCTCCACCTCCACATTCCCTCTATCCTTCCTTGCTCCCAAGTCTCACACAGGGACAAAGGCTAAAGTGTCTGTGGGATGGGGTTGTGATGCTGGTTTGGAGGGGGTTGACCCCCTTGGAGGACCTGACAGGGGCCCTTCTTTTTTTGTTTTTTTTTGTTTCTAATCCCTATTCTGAGTGGGCACAGAGGGGAGAGAGCCCACAGTCTAACACCCATGAGAGAGTCTATTGTGAGCAGCAGGCTCTGTTACAGTAGGATGGATGCAGGGGTCTTAGGCCCAGATAAATGCCAGGGTCAGCCAGGCCCCCGTTATTTACAGTAGGCCCTTTCATTGGCCAAGTGAAACAAGAGCCCACGGTGGAGGTGGTGGTGAGGGGGCTTCAGGGGACGACCACTGTTTGTGCTCAGCCAGGCCTCCACTATAGGTCAAAGAGCACAGGGGGGGGGGGGGGGGGGGGGGGGCTACAGGGGTTACAGACCTGACTTTTGTTTGTGTGTTGGGTGGTGGTGGTGGGTTTAGGGGGGTGTTGGTGCTTCATAGGGGAATTGAAAAAGGGGGTGGTGGGGGGCTTCAGAGAGAAAAGGCGGCAATGATTACTTCCACACCAACTTTTGTGTGATGTGACATAATTAAAGCACATGCACTGGGTCGCAGGCCTGATTGATTTGAGAATGACCAATATTGGAATTCAAATACATTATCAGTCATTTACACTCCAGCCCTGTATTGGTGCTCTACATGTGCATTGAAATAAGTTTGTATCAAGATTTATCACATACTTATATATCATGTTTCTACATAAAAAGAGTAGGACTAGATGATATAGGTGCTTATTAAGGTAAACTTAAGTGGTTTTCTGGCTAGATCTGGTTATCAGACTATACTGATACTAAAATAACATTACATATAATACAGGCTCATTGGGTTGTTATTGTTATTTGGATTTGATGCATTGAAAATACATTGATACCTTGGTGGAGAAGTCAAATCAATCATTGCATGTTCAGTATCGTAAATGTATCTGATTATGTAAACCACGATTTAATCACTTCTCAACAAAATTCTGTATTTCTGCTCAATACTTTTTCATGTATGGAAGAAAAAGGCACTGCAACAGAAAAAAGTTTCATTTGGGTCCAGTTTCTTTTATTGTGTAAAATAGAGGATTATAGCTTTTGTTTCAAAAACCAATTGATGTTAAATTTAAACCGTCTTACATCGTCGGGGGAAAAAACTGGTTTGAGTGAGAATGATTAGAAGTGCACCTTGCAGCACAAAGAGCATTATCAGTGACTGTAAGAACTCAATAGGTTGGTTGTTTCTTTGTCATTTTTTTGCCAGGGTGTGTTGCTCAGAAAAAGTGAAAATTTAACAGTCCTGAAGGACCGCATGCTTGTTTCAATTGTCCTGAAGTGACTTAGTGACCTACATAAGCACAGCGCTTTACTTGACCTGCTATGGAACCTAAGAAACATACACACTACAAGTAAAAACAAAGGTTTATAGCAACGTGCTGTAACTCAATGCTTCATATTCAGTTTAGTTAGGTCATCCTCTTTCTCACGTGACATTCAATACACTGTAATAATACCCATTATATAACAAATGCAAAAAAACTAAAGCAGGGTAGAGTATCACCTCTATACTAAAGCAGTTGCTGTCAAGTACATTTATTTAACTTTAATCCCACACGATCCATTACCAACCCAATTCCTTGCTTGTACTCTTTCATTAAAGAAATGGGAAGTTGCCAGAGGGCCAGCATAGCATGAGAAACAGAACTGGTACCATCTGCCAGAAGACTGAAGTATAATCTTGCCATAATCTTAGTGTCAACCTTTCACATTAGGAGGCAAGGACGGAGGGTAAAGCCAGCAAAGAAGTACAATAAAGACAGCGGTCTCTCAGGCATTCATTTGCCGGAACAGATTTTATTATTTTTACTTGGACAATGACAGTAGGGGTTAAAGGTCAGCAGGCAAGAACTTTACAGATGAAGCGGGGTGTGGTGGGGGTGTTTGACCCCCCACCTCTCACCCCTATTGTCCTGAGAGAACACAAAGGCTCCTGTCAAACTCTAGTGGTCAGCACTTCGGCCAAAAACCGCCACAGAGCCACAGATGCAGTGGCAGAGGGTTTGAATCTGGCCGACGCCGCCAATCAGCCAACTCTGACCAATCAGATGACGGAGAGAAAGACAGCAGTTTGTCCTCACAAACAGCTTTTTTTTTTTGGGCCAAAATGTAGAGTTAGCAGGAAAGAGCTTGTTTGTTTCTTTTCTGACCATCTATTCCTGGATGTAGTCCATAGTGGAACGTATCCAAAGACATTTACCCAAAGTGTTGTTCTTAAGTATAGTTTTTGACAGACTAGTACTTCCTTTCTATGCAACTTTTTCAACCGCTACTTTTTTGACATCAGTAGTTACTGAAGATTTATACTTCACATACAAAACATACGATATTCACTAAAGTAAACTATTAAAATTTAATTTTCACTTTAACCAGGTGCAACATTAAAATACTGCTTCCATATTAATGCATCAGTACAATAAACCAACTATAAACATGCAGTAATGCACTGTAACGCTGGCTTTTCATATTAAAGTACATATTTTCTAATAATACTCATGCACTTTAACTTTAAACATCCTGCTTTTACAGTTCATAGAAGTACAAATTTGAGTGAAACTTCATCTCATCTGTGCATACTTCTTTATGTACTTGCACCAAAAGCTCATCTTTGTGTTTGCATTGGAGTTAAATGTGGAAAGGGTAGGAATTTGGGCTTTTCCAAGAAACCATCAGTAACTCTGTTTGTTAGGGAGAGAAAGCTGTCCATATCTGTGTATTTGTAGTGTACGTTTGTTAAGTATTAAATTATCTGTATGTAAATGTTGTATTTTGTATTATATGTGTTTAGGATCCCCTTGAAAATGAGATGCTACATCTCAAGGGGCTATCGTAATAATAAAGTCAAATTAACGTCCTGTGATGGAATCTGTGCTATACCTGTCAACAGGCTGCTGAACAGTGATTAAAAATAAACTTTCCTACTAATCAGTGTGACTACAGAAAGAAAAGGAACATTAAAAAACTTAATGAAAACACAAAGGGGTTTACAGGTTGGAAGAAACAACAACTGACTATTTTTTACTATGTAATTTAATAGGTTGAATGTAATGAATTAACATATTTAGCATATAATCACGTTTTTTGCATCCTGGTAATAAATACACTTTCATCATTTTAAAAGATTCAAGTGTGCTGTTAACTCATCCATCCATTCATTCTCTATTTATTGTTATCAAACCTATACAAGGGAGCTGATTAACATCATGAATGGCCCTGAAAAACCACATTTCGAACACAAGCAGAGCTCTGCAGTTGGCATTTGTAAACAGCCACTGTCCTCATTCATCCGTCTGTAACAGCAACTGTGGTGGCGCGCATAAAAAATTAATCAGGGGCCAAAGCCCTGCTGACATTTTTCACCTCGAAAGTGAAAAGAGAAAAAAAAAAATGCAAAAAGTAAATAAAAAAAAAAAAAAAGAGAGCACGGCTGCAGTGCGAAACGGAGCTCGCTGGTATTACATTTTTCTCTGTGCTTGTCTTGCTTTATGTCCTGTAAATACCCTTGACATATTACAGAGGAGATCAAAAGTGCAGGAGAAGAGATGTGGGCGGCATGTGGTTGTCAAGGTACAATGTAGGCCGGGGCAAGGCCTTACAAAGAGAATGTGCAGGACTCCGTTTGATCCATCTACGGCCGATGTTCTGGTCATGGTCGTTGATGTAAAGTTCACTGACATGGGAGACTGAGTGCTGACATTCCTGCGTCGATTCTGCTCATCACTAATATGTTGTGTTGATATTCTTCCAATATGACATTCAGATTTAAAGTAGTTTTTGACTAAATAGAGTCTTTGCACTTTGAGTAATTGGTTAGTCAGTCGATAGAAAGTTTGATAATCAACTAACTAATTGTAATTTAGGAACAAATTTGACATTTGTACATTTCATATGAGCTCTAGGAAGGTCTTTCTTTAGACCAAACAATGAATTAATAACTGATAAATCAATTGGGAAAATTACCAATAACCAATAGCTGCAGGCAGTCCTAATTTCATCCAAGAATCATTCTGGTGGGAAAAGGGGAATTTAATTGGCCGACTGACTGATGACGACCCCTTTACAGTACGTACAGGATGCTCCTTATATTGCTGCCATCTGGTACGAAGCCCTCAACACCAAACACAAAAAAAGCCAGCAAAATAATTGGTTCACCTTAAACTCCCCTCTATCTGAACTGTAATGTACACCCAGTTGGTAATCAGGGAAGCCACTCTGATAAAGCAGGAGCGCCTCTCACCCCATTTACCAATCCTTCCAGTCACTGCCATGAGGTCGATGCTGAAGTCCAACTGGTCCGGGAAAATCATCGACAAAAAAATATTTTCATCACCCTGAACAAATTACAATCGGCACTGTACTCAGTTGTGGTTTTAACAATGTGTGAGTGTGTGTTAAAATGCACATTATTTTTACTGCTTTGTGACAATAAATTGAGCTTAAATAATTTCCAGTCAAGTCAGTAAAGTAAACTAATTATTGGTTCAGATTTTTCAAAATTATTTCTATTTTTCTTTTCTTTAAAAAAATATTAGCTTTTCAAGTTATTTCACCTCGGTGCTTCTGGTATAAGCCGTCAAACTTTTCTTTAGCTGAAGTTTTCTTTGTAGTAAACAGGGAAAACAGTAGGAGCCCGTCTCTCTGTTTGTTGCATTGGGCAGAGGTGCGGCCGTCGGGCCTGTACAAGCACTCGGAGGTCAGTGGACATGGTACAGCTTTCACATGGCCCCGAGGTCCTGACCCCCACCTTTGTTGGTCATATTCACCCCCCTCCTCCCAGCAAGGACCGAAGCCCTTTGAGCCGAGCCCTCAACCCCCCACAGAGCGCGCCCCTTCAGCACATTAATAGTGGCACTGGAACTAATTGCCCAACCTTAGATGTGCTTGAGACCCAGATTGCCTCAGCTGCCAGCGCGCCACAAACCCCCAAACACTCCACCCCAAACAGAAGAAAACCTTCAAAAGAAGAATCGCTAAAATTGCTGGTTTGTTTGCCCAGTCTTTTACTAAAAGACAGCTCTTCTACTCAAAGGGATTCATTTATTTCTTTGTGTTACTGTAAATGTGCATCTATTCAAGCTTGTTTTGAAAACATCTCCCTCCCTTCTTGCGCCGCACTCTCGATTTTTGTCTCGCCATTCAGGGATGGTATTGGTTTCTCTTTTATTCCCGCTGGAGGACTGACAAGTACTCACTACGTACCTCGCGCATTGGCGAGACCTTCCCACACATGCCATCCACCGCCATTTTGTTGCTAACCCCGTCAGGCACGATAAAGCGCCAAATCACCCTTTTGTATTCGGCACACGTATCGGTAATCCTTCCCATCATTCTAAAATATTTTCTTTCAGGCGTGCGCTTTGAACTGTGAATTGCAGTACGGGTGTTAAGTGGTGTCTAGCACCAGAATGTTGCTGTTCACACTGTCACGTCTGCCGTCTCCTCGGCTGCATTCAGCATCACCCCAGTTCAAAGAGACACTGAAACGCCTGACAGGCGTTTTATGATTTTATTGGGCCAGAGGAAGCATTGTGGCCAAGGTGTTGGACTGTTATCTGTGCTCTCTCTGTCATAATGGTACTACAGATTGTGTCTGTCTTGCTTGTTGGTGGATGAATGTGTCTGTACGCTGTACTCACAGTTACAGCGCTCCTTTTATTGGTGCGGAAATGTGTCGTCAGTCTTTTATTGTCTGTTTAGCCTAATTTCAGTGGAGAACCAGGTATGGGTATGATGCCTTTTTGCAGGTGAACTTCCAGTCCGAAGTGTGTCAGGTCAGATGAACTACACACAGGCCGAACTCTTCATACCTATGTTAAAATACATGTTCAGTTTGATACCAAAAGCATATTAAGAAATGGAAATGGAGCTTCATTATCATTATCACTTTCAGCAAGTGGAGTGTCCTGAACTGTCTGTGATGGCAATGAAAAAATGTGTCTAAAAGACATTGTAACCTATTTAGTAATGGTTATTTCAACAATCATATAATCATATGAAAGTAAGAGAATGAAACTGGAATTCGCCTTCGAACATCAATGTTTTTTCCGCAGTATTTGATTTTCCTAATATGACAATGGCAATGTTTTTACAAAATCTTGTATCTGCTAGTAATGGAAAAATGATCATTAAGGCCAATTCCACTTTATAGATTCTGACTACATAATAGTCCAATAGTCGTGCCATTAATGGGAGTCCCACTTGGACGCTCCTGTTGGTACCTGTTGATTTAGCGGCCTACTTCTTGGTCTTGATTTGT